>NW_020884876.1:0-142444 GCF_003945725.1 Corapipo altera | reverse complement strand
AATAAAATTTAGAGATTAATTATACTGGTAAACTTATTTTAAAATCTATTTAAGAAATGTTTCTGCAAACTTTTGCTATCATCACTCACAAATCTGCCCCAATTCTAAATCTTATCTCTGCTCTGCATAGGTGAAAAGAGGAAATAATTTTAAAAATGCTGTATATGCTAATCCAAATAATTAATATGGGCCAGTACATCTCCTATTAAGATCTGGCCTGAGCCTGCCCCACCTAGTTTTCTATTCACAATCTTACTGCCACAAGCAGAGGCCCCTGTCCTTGCAAGATAAAAACCCTAAGGTGGGAGCAGGATCAACACAGAAGAGATTGCAGCACAAGTCAGGGCCAGGATCTACAAATTCTTCAAACATTTCACAAATACAAAGGTCATCCCAGCTCCCAGAGCATGTCCTGGAATCTCTCAGAGTATGCCTTGCACCTCAGCAAAAGCCACAGAAGGTAAAATGAAGCCTGTTTTCTGTATTATCTAAACATGTTGGGGGACTGCTAGAGCAGCCTGAAGAAACATCCCCCCGTGTACTAGCTGTTGTCCCACTACATGTGGACAGCAACCAACCTAAAACTTTTGAAAGGAGTTCAGCACAAAGTACATGTTTTTGACTAACAGACAAAACATTCCTATCCCTGATAACATGCAAATTAAGTGAAATGGGGCATTGTCATAAGCATTGCCTAAGAGAATGAAAATAACCTGATGCCGACAAGCAGTGTGACAACTCTAGAAGCCTGCAACTATTTTTATATGTAGCTAGACAAATTATTCACTGAAAACTGTCTTTACCCATTGTCTACATTGTTCAAAGTAAGCCTAGGAGAGGCCCTATCCTTCCTGCCAGTGAAGGATATCTAGCATGGCAGGGAAAGACTATGAGAGGAAGATGGAAAAAGAATGAGTGTGATCTTTAAGGAAAGCACATTGACCATGGCGAGGCACACCGAGTCTTATGTGCAAACTCTTAACCAAAGACCAGTGACATACCATAACTCCCTGCTCAAGTAAATCATTTGGCCTATGCCACCCTTACATCCATGCCCACAGGGAGAGAGACTAAACTTTTTGACAAATTGTCTCCAGGTGCAACTCCAAGAGTTTAGGAAACAGTAGCCATCCTAAACATTTGCCCATGCTTTCCTGCTTTTCTTACTTTATGACTGTGATTTGTCTCCCTGTGCTCCCAGAAGATGCAGGAGATTCTGGAACAGCAGATTCTTTCTGCCTGCTCAGTCTACCTAAGCCAGATCCTGGTATAGTTTCAAGCTTCCCCTAGTGCCTGCTAAAAGCACTTAAAGCCCAAGGTAATGTCAACCACAAATGTATTTTCCTTCACAAACTGTGCTAACCTCGAGGTGAATTAAGACATGCACATTTTTTCAAATTCCATACCAGTATTATCCCACCTCTAGAGTATGAATAGATTTTATAGGTTTTGAAGTAAATGGGTTGCATTCTGTATATTTTTAGATCTTAAAAAAAGAGTATGTATTTGGAAAGTCTGGCTCTACAAGGACTTTGTTAAAGAAATAAAGGATGCAGCGTTAGAGAGCAAGGGACAATCCTGGCCTCAGGTCTTTCAACTCCTCTGCCTGCTGATCACCACCCCCTTAGCCTGAGAGTTGGCAACAGAAATCCAACAAGTTGAATAAAATAATGAACTATTATATATAAATACATATATACACATCATCAGACTCTCTATATATCTATATATGTATATATACACCAAACCATCAGTTTGGTACAATTAAATATACTTTCTGGAAGCTTTGTCATGTCCAAATATTCTCTCATTTCATGTTTTCTCACATGACCACCATAAACCTAAGATAGTTTTAAGACATATAAATAGATTTTCAAAGGCAATATTTAACTTTGTTATAATTTATATCTCTCAAAGTTCAAAATTATACTAACAAGTTGATGAGAATGATCAGTACTTTCCAGTGCCATAGTCTGTGTGAAATTTTGACTGGTCCCAGGACAGGAGTAGAATGGGTGGGAACAGCCACACACCTGCATTCCCATAGGAGATCCATGGGTCCTCATATGAGAACAAAAATCCTACCAAAAAATGTCAATTATGCATTAAGAGAGAAAAAGGGTTTGTAAAGGGAGCTCACATATAGATCAGCTATTTTGTCTCTGGAACAGGTACATATACAACCATAAATGGTACAGTCAGCCCACCCTCTGGTGACAGGCTGCTCTTGTTTGTAAGAATTACAGAAACGGAATTCTCCTGGGAGAAGAATTTAAGACTTCTGTTTTCTCAGTTCTTTTGTAACATCCTTACATCAGGCAAGAACCATTATCTTCCCTTTCAGGAAACAGTGACCCAGGTAGGACCCACACTTCAGCAGCTGCGCTGCACGATAACCATTTTCTAAGCTCTATTGATAGTGGGCTGCTGCAGCCAAGTGTGAGTAGATTGGGAAAGCCTCTAATTAAAATGACAGCACACAAAATACCAAGTGAGCCCAGACAAGCACGCACCAGCGGTTTGCTGCACATCCTGCAGACGAGGCTGTAAAAACGCTTCCGATCCTCCCAAGCCGCACCTCAGCCCGGCCCCTGCTGCCACCTGGCGGCCCCGCCGGGCAGGTCCCACGCACCGTCACACTGCCCAAACCACCGCACTGTCCGTTTCCTAAAAAGCAGCAATATTAAACGAGATGCAGCGTTAGTTTCTTTTCGAGTGCTAACAAAAACACTGAGCACTACTCTTCCGGTTATCTCCCGTCACCTTCGAATACCTAGCGTGAAACTTCAAATCCTGGTTTAGTTTTCCACAAACACTGTGAAAGGAGAATATTCTCATGAGTACTAGGGACTTGGTTTCTTGATACTCATAAATAACGTATACCCAGAAACATGCACAAGCACTCAGCTGGCTGCCACAGGATGGCCTATGGACAAGGTAGTAAAACCTATTTCCCATTTGTGTGGCTGGAACAGGATGGAGTACTAAACACATCCAGTATATTTCTGCACCCAATCTCAATAATATCTCTACAAAAACACCTACTACCTCCACTTCTTTCTCACTGCCTTTGAGCATGCCATTCCAGATGCAGCAGTCAACATCAGGGTCAGTCCCTCCCCTTCCTCTGTGCTTTACCAGGCTCTCCCTGTCCTCTCAAAATATGATGGTAGAGGAGGTAGAGAAATGCAAGCAGTCATTTGGCGGACAGTATATTGTGACAGAGGGCTACAGATATACTGTGTACCTGCATTGTGACATCCTGAGAAAAAAATACTTATCTTCCCATCACGTGGCGGTTAAAACTGAAAGTCTATCCGTGTATAAATCTGAAATGAAAAGACCTATGCTAGCTAAATTTTGAAATATTGCCACTTGATCTGAAATTCATTTGACTCCATATTCATATATTCACTCCATACTCACTCATTCTGTATAAACCTTCATATTCAGGCTATTCACATTTTTTTTTGTGAAGGAGATCCTTAAGATTAGCTAGAATTCAACCGCCCAGGACAGATGTCTTATTCCCCTCATCACTCAGCACTGGTGATGGTCCTGCAGATGATGTGAATCAGTCCTCCCATATTTTAATCAGACTGTCTAACAGGGCAGACAAGAGTCAGCATAATGAGCGAATGTCCAAATCCCTTGTCATACACTCTTGCTCCTTAACAGCTACCATAGTACCCTGTGCAAAAAGACCTCAAAAACAAGACAGGGGTTCCCTGTAGAGGGGAAAAAAAAGGCTCCTCATCACACAGCACTTGAGTAGAGGGACAACTTTTGTCTTAAGCCTGCAAAGGACCTCATGCTTTGTACCCTTTATTTCTACCTTTAGAAGCATCTTCACGTCACCAAAGACACCAGATGAGTCAAGTGGACTACCTGTTATACACATTTCAGCCCAATCATATTCCTGGAAGGGCTGGAAAGACTCACTCATTCAGCTCAGGGGAGGAGTGGATTAGGAAAGGGGAGAGAGATAAGAAAGGACAGAAATGGTAAACATCAAAACTGTGCACTCTGAAAGGAACAGGCTTTAACAGCAGATGAGAGCACCGTCAGAAATTTCTCTCAATATCCCTACATACATCAAGAATGTCCCACACTGCAGGGGTACAGCCAAGCAGCAATTCATGCACCACACCTACAAGGCAGCTGACACACATCAGTAACAAGGGAAAGACCTGATCTAAAGGGAATGTAGCAGGCACCTCCACCTGCTTATTCTGGCAGAGGTACTTGCAGAGAAATATCCTGGCACTTCAGGTACACACTGGTGCAATAAATACTTGAGTCACACACCTCTCCGTTCATCACCTTTATTGCTTACTCTGTAGCAAATGGCTCTTACATTCAGAGCCAGCTGGTACTGAGTAACTGTTTTGGTACAGACTACCAGGACCCATGTAGGAAGTACCAACATGGCAAAAACAGAAATGGAAAGCAAAAGCATAGGGTGCTTATCTGTTACTGCATAAAGCTTCACAAACTGACTCAAAGCCTTGCCTATGAAAATGTAGATGATTCTAAATACTAGCTAGATATTCATTTGTGTCTCTGTTGACATACTCCTGGCATCATAGAATCTGATGTTTTCTATTGCACTGGAAAATGGTTTTATGCAACAAGATTGTTGCATAAAACATAAACCCACAGGAATGTCACATGCCATTACTTCCCACCTGATAGAATAGTGGTGAGATCTAAGCAAGGAAGTTTTGGAGAAAGCTGTGACAAATACAGGAATGCAATGCACATGCGAAACTATCTTCAGTCATTGTGAGAAGTAAGAAAAGCTGCCAAGTGGATTTGGTCCCCTCAGGTTTATGTCCAGAAGACAAATTAAGTTACCAGAAATTCAGTATGCTTTCATCACAGGAAAACAGAAGGCTATTGACCCCATGACATTAAATGGAATACTAGGGGTAACAACCACTATCTTCACATTGTTTCAGAGTTCTGAAAAAAAAAATCTTTCCTGCATGTTTCTTCCTTCTCCCCATACGGTTATTACTCTCTTATAAGTCTCAGCTGCTATGTTATTTTGCATCCTTATTCTTGATTGCACACCTGTTACACTGCAGAGTTGTGGTGGGTTGACCCCAGCTGGACACCAGGTGCTGACCAAGCTGCTCTATCACTCCCCTCCGCAGCAGGACAGCACGAGAGAAAATAAGATGGACACAAATCCCTCACAGATTAAGATAAAGGCAGTTAGATAAAGAAAAGGCTGCACGTGGAAGCAAAGTAAACCACAAGATCTATTCTCCCCATCAGCAGGCAATGTCCAGCCACTTCCTGGGAAGTGGGGCTTCAGTACAGATAGCAGTTGCTATGGAAGACAAACATCATAAAAATGCATGTCCCTTCCTCCCCCTTTCTCTTAACTTTTATATCTGAGCAGATGTCATATATTATGGAATATCCCTTTGGTCAGTTTGGGTCAGCTGTCCCGGCTGTGTCCCCTCCCCAGATCTTGCCCACCCTCAGCTTCCTGGCCATGGGGAACGCTGGAGAGACAATGCTGATGCTGGGGAGTGCTGCTCAGCAGTAGCCAGAACAGTGGGGTGTTAACCACACCTTTCTAGCTACCGATGCAAAGCACAGCACTGTGAGGGCTGCTCTGGGGAAGATTAACTCCACCTCGGCCAGACTCAATATAGGAGTTTAATTCACCAAGGTGAATTTAAAGTCTTTTCACTTGTCTCTCAACCTCTACATTTAATGCCTTGGCAAATATCTTTACTGCAACCTTTTTGTTTTCTTCTCAGAGTCTTTCCTGCATGTCAACATCCATTTTAGTAATTTTCCTTCATAGGTCCCAGCTTTGGGCAGGACCTTTTGTTCTTCCAACTAAAAAGGAGTGAATCTGAAGGAACATCTACCTTGTTAAAAGACTGGATTCAGCTGAAGTTGAGGTGGCCCTCCTCAGGTAAAATTCAATGGAGCTTTGTGACTATTGCAGTACACCTAGTTTAAATTCAGAGTCACTTAAACGCAGGTTTAAAGAAAAAAGCACAAAAGCCACCTGATCATAGCAGATATATAAAAATTAGATCACCATCAAGAGAGTAAATGAATTAATACTTAACAGAAAGGGCCATTAAGAAAACAAAAGGAAAAAATTATCACAGAAAGACTGTTTCCAGAAGCAAGAGAAAGATATTGGGATTTTAAATACTATAACTGTCAGATTTTAGGAAATCTCTAGTCATGCTACTCAATTAAAACTAGTAAGTAATTAAGATTTTGTTTTAATTAGCAAAATCTTAATTAGTAATTGTTAGCAACAACATTCAGTGCATATAGAGCATTTTCCATCTGCTTCTAATTAGAAAGGAAAATCGGAAGAATGACTTGGAAAAATCATACCCTGGGCATTAGCATACTAACAAGGAGAGTCAGAATTGAATACGCTCACAAAAGACAGGCAATTTGTCTGTCTAATAGAAGTACTTGATAACATTGCCAAGTTTTCTAAAATGGCAACAGACAAGTTGTTCAGAATTTAGAGGCAGCAGGACAAAGGGCAAGTTCTACTGAGTGCAGAGCAGTACATCACATATTCTGTGACCTCCTGGAGAATATGCAATAAGGAGGATCCTATTAAGCGAATTTTAAGAGTTATTCTGTAGTGATGAAAAAAAAAAAAAGTATTTTCAAGTTTTGGAAACCAACAGAACTTGTGTGAAAGATCTCAAGTTTCCCACAACAACTTCACAAGCAGAGTGATGAGCAAAGCCAATGGACTATGGCAGGATAAGAAATATATAGCAGAGTCATATCTACAGAGTATATCTAAAAATGGAGTCAGATATGGGAAGCCTGAAAGCTGAATGATGCCTTTCTGCCAAGAAAAACAGGGATAACACAAACTGGTAATTCTTGCTGTACCATCCATTTGGGCATGCTCCATTCCAACCATGTCAAGGTAGCAGGTAGCAAGTGTACACTAGAGTAAAAATCCTCAGAAACAATTGACCATCTCGAGATCAAGGCAGCTAGTAAAGATTTTAGCAAGGTAGAGCCCATTGTTGCTACCTTCAGGAGCACTGTAAAGCAGTGTCTCTTAGAAGCTGGCAACACTAAGGATGCAAAGAAAGTGAACAGACAGTCCTAGCAGGATAATAGGGAGCTGTTGGAGACAGAAGGGCAACTGGATACCTGACCATGCAAAATAATTATGTAATCTCTTAGATTAAGTTTACATATCAGAGAATAAGAGTTCACTAAGGAAAGGAAAAAAATCTCCCCTACTATTCAGGGGAGGGGTGTGATATCAGGCCTATAGGTACCTAGGTGTGTAGCAATAAAAAACCAATGTGTTAACTAGTCTTAATTAATTACACAGGATCTGAAAATAATTTCCATTGCAAATGTACTCTGAAACAATGAGAGCATCAGAGGCTCAGAGCCTGACTCAGGAAATGGTGTAAGAGAAAATATTCTTTAGGACCTGGCAAAATTTCTGAGATAAAGAATTTATCAGAAGAACATGCATGAGCTAAAATCAAGTTGCTCATATTAGAAAGTTAAATTCAAATGAAAGGCAGATTTTGAAACAAAGGGTATTTTTAATTGTTGCATGCTAAGCCCAAGACTTCAGCAAGATATATTTTTCCTCACAAGCTTGCAAACACATATTTCATGCCCTTAGCAAAGTATTTCTCAATATTTTGAAATCTTGCTAGACAGGTTATCAGAAAATATATCGTTGTACTCATGTATGACCCCAGATTTCTTTTTTTTTTTTTTTGAAACATACACTCCCCTTTATTAGCTTCTCTTCCTTTACCCATCAATCATGATGTTTTTCCACAACCAGTTATGCTCCTGCCCAGTAAACAGATTTATCCTGGTCTTCTAATATGGTAACGCCTCAGTGAAGCCTACAGTATGTGCATACACATATATTCAGAATTATGTTACTTGCTCACCCCCCCTCGCTACAGTTTTCCCACTACTTTCTGAAGCACCACCCTTTCAGACTGTTAGCCCTTTCCCTGCCACCAAGACCTATCAAACCACAGCTATTTAATTATAGCTTGCTATGACTATGAAATTACTTGACTGCTTTTAAAGTAAAAAGAGATAGAATCACAGAATCAGAGAATCACACAATCGTTAGGGTTGGAAGGGACCTCTGGAGATCATCCAGATCTCACCTTCACCCATCAAGGCAGGGTCAGCTAGAGCAAGTGACACAGGAATGAGTCCAGGTGGGTTTTGAATGACTCCAGACAGGGAGAGTCCATGACCTCCATGGGCAGCCTGTTCCAGTGCTCTGACACCCTCAATGTAAAGTTCTTCCTCATGTTGAGATGGAACTTTCGTTAGTTTACGGCCATCGTGCCTCATCCTGTTACTTGGCACTGCCAAAAAGAGTCTGGCACCATCCTCTTGCCACCCACCTTTGAGATATTTACATGTATTAATGAGATCCCATTTCAGTCTTCTTTTCTCTAGACTAAAAAGGCCCAGCTCCCACAGCCTTTCCTCATAAGAGAGATGCTCCTAACCCCTAGTCATCTTTGTGGCCCTTTGCTGGACCCTCTCCAATAGTTCTTTCTCTCTCTTGTACTGAGCCCAGAACTGGCCACAGGTGTAGCCTCACTAGGGTCGAGGGGCAGGATCACCTCCCTCAACCTGCTGGCTACACTCTTCCCAGTGCACCCCAGGATACCACTGGCCCTCCTGGCCACAAGGGCACACTGCCAGCTCATGGTCAATTTGTCATCCACCAAAAAGCTGATGCTTTACCTATTTTTCTTTTTCCGTAACTACAAACAGCCTTTTTGTTACTGCTTCATGTAAACATTTAAGTTAGAGGAAGAGAGAACCTTTTCCATTAGAATCTTAGTGCCACCTACTAAGAGGTGGCAAGAGAAGGGCTTATGCACTGCTCCAGCTTGTGTTGCCAAAATATGTTCTGTCACCTGTGCAAGAGGCAAATCCCCACACAGAGTCAAGGTGTTAATTTACAAATCTGCTTAGAAAGGGGCACTGGGTGGCAAATCCACAAAGCTAGCACACAACTATCAAAACTTTTCACTATTTATACATTTTAGCAAACACAGGAATTAGTGTCCATTGGCTACAAGTTACATAGTTCTCTTATTAGTATTCTATCTTCTGTTGGTTAATGACTCTCTCGCTTCTCATCCTGATTAGTCTGCATGCTCGGTCGTTCTCTTGAGTCGGTGGGTTTCTTGGGTAAGTGGTCCATGAGTTAGTGGTCACGACTTCCCCGTCCCAGAATTATCTTTTACCCAGTGGGAGCTGATTCAGCACAGTTGCTGAGTTGGCTTTATGAGTTCCTTCCTTATCTTGGGAGTTCTGCCAAATGTTCTTGTGGCCTGTAAATTTTGCATCTTTGTGTCCACTCTCAGTAGTTCATCCTTCTTCCCAAGCTTTGTTAACCTCCCCCTAGGTTTGAGATCATTGAAACATGTCAAGCCCTAAACCTTAACAAGGCAATTCTACCAACAAGTAATTTGTCTGGACATCACTTAGAGCTTGTTGGCTGCTCTCTGTTTCACGGATTAAATCCCCTTTCTTGTTGTTTAGGCCTGAAAGTATATAAAAATCAAAGAACATCCTTTCTTAAGAAAATTTTACATATTCCACATTTTACAACAACTGGAGTGGGAAGCACGCCAGTGTTTTGGCAAAGCCCCCAGCAGCTCCCGACCCCGCGGGTGCCTGCGGACCGGCACTCCCTCACCCCCACCCTGCACCAGCCACAGCGCCCGGAAATGGAAATAGGAAAACAAACCCTTTTCCCATCTTCGCCAGGCGCTTCCGGGTCGCGCTGGGCTCTCCTGGAGGCGGCGGGGCGGGAGCTGCTGGGCGGGCGGCGCTCTCCGTCCTCCTCCTGCTCACCATCCTGCTCCTCCTCGTCCTCCCCGTGCTGGTGCCGCTCGTGGCCGCCGCGGGCTCCCCGGGGGTGAGCGGGGCGGGCGGGGCCCGCGGGCCGTGGGGAGGGGAGGCTGCGGGCCCAGGGCTGCGCCGGCGGCGGTCCGGCAGTGGGTTTCTTTCTCCAACAGCGTGGGTTTACCAACACCCCCCAAGAAAGTGCCCTCAGCCGAAGATCCGCGGTCGTTCTGGTGCGGTCCGCGGGTTGCTGCTGTCGAAGAGCATCCCCGTGTTTCCGGGGAAAAATCGCTGGAGGTTTATCAGACCACCCTTAAAGCCGCGGGGTCTCTTCCTGCTGGCCTGCTTTTCTGTCCTCCTCGGGGATGTATGTGAGCTCCTTTTGGTGTCTGTGTAATAGCGTTTCCTCTGCAAAGGTGAGTTTGACTTGTCACGGCTCAACTGCCTGTGGAGAGGAAGCAGCACACGGCGTTTCTGCTTTTAGTGGGACAAACAGATGTCACCCTGTGAAACACAAATGTATTTTAATTCATATTTGTGCTTAAAACCAGACTCTCGTTTTGGGTTAGCTAAGAGTAGTGTGCACTACAGGTGGTTTGGCACTTAATTGGCCTTGGGCTTCTGGCAGCTGTGTCGTTTTTTGGCTAATACCAAGCACATTCAGGCCTGGGAAGAGAAGAATAATACATCACAAACTGGCTCAAGAGCCCCAGTCTTTCTGGTAATTACCTGACTCTGTTAAACTCTCATGGTAAAATGAGTTTCACTTAAATGCAAGAGATGCTTGTATACATCTAGCGAGCACGCTTCTTTTCTGGATATTCATCTTAGAAGTTGATACCATTGCGCACAAAGTAAAGCTTTCTAAACTTCTGTTTAAAGTTATGTTGAAAAAAGGTTTACAATTCACAGGGAAAGATAATATGAGGTCACATTTCAAATATCTAATGCTTTAACTTTTTTTTGCAGATTAATAAACGTACTGAAGCATTTTATGGAGCTAGAATGGCAGTGAAAGGAATTTTAATTATTTACTTCCAATTAGGTATTTTAAATAGAGAAACATGGGGTTATTTGGGGCCTTGTTTTTGAAATTTTAGACCTTCAGTTGGTCATGAGAAACAGGAGTTAATCTCAGCGTTTGAATATTTCCTCTTTTCTAACAGTAATACTTGACTAAAATGTTGAAGTTCAAAACGGCTTATTCATATTTTGGTTTAGCTTTTTCCTATAAGTTACTTTAAATTAGACTGTGAATTTTAATAAATATTTTGACTGGAATCTTTCACTTGGATTCTGTAGCTTTGCTTTTGATTGTCCAGCTTGAACTAGGACTGCAAGAATGTGTTATGCTTATGCAAGTGATTGGCATGAAAGGTTATTTTTTATCTCCACTGTTATCTAAGAGTTTTACAACTATTCATAGGGTGCTTATTTTTAAAACTTTGACATTTTCTCCAGGTTTAAGTTTGTTTTATAATACAAGTTCCTCACTGCCAGAATGAGGCTAGTGATTCTTGAAGATTATGATCAGGCTAGTGAATGGGCAGCAAAATACATCTGTAATCGTATTATCCAGTTCAAGCCAAGTCAAGGAAGATATTTCACGCTTGGTCTACCAACAGGCAAGTTTTATTCAAAGTCTGTGTAAATAAGTTAACCTAGAACAATGTTTGTATCATTGCTAGTAGATACAGTATTTAAAAGAACATAAGTATTATTTTTGGTAATACTCCAGCATAATTTTTTTAAAATATGGATTTGCTTTGTGTGAAAAGTTATAATGTTTGAGAAGCTGAGAAATAGTAAATGAGAAATAGCAGATTGCTTTTATGTTTAAAAGTATTGTAGCAAAATTTGACTACGAATAGATGTAAATACACTGAAAATGTTGTGCAGATACATAGAATAGTAGAAAAATTTTATTTAACAGGTAGTACGCCTTTGGGATGCTACAAAAAGCTGATAGAATATCACAAAAATGGAGATCTCTCTTTCAAATATGTAAAGACTTTCAACATGGATGAGTATGTAGGTAAGATGCGCTATTATTTGAGAACACACTGTACTGTTATTTTTTCCTCCTTATAAAAACTATTAAATACTTTGTCAAAGAACGAGATCAGTCTAGTATGTTTGTACTCTTATGTTAAATTTCTGTCCATGGGGTCATCTTAAGCATTTTTCTCTATTATTTATCTACAAAAATGCAAAAACAAACAGTGCAGAAAGGACATTGTAATGTAATATTGTGACTGCATGTCTGTTGAAGACTTAATACTCTTTGTGATAAGACATATGTGAAGTGAATGCAAACCAATTACCTTGTGCATGCCAACAGGAAAACTTTCTTCTCAATGTTATTTCAAAACTTGCTTTATCTGACTCAGTTAGGTTTGCCTTGCATGCCCTACATCAGTTACAAATAAACTAGAATTAAGGCTGTTTGGTTAAATCTTGTCTTATGTTAATTTCACTCTAAATGATTTCAGGGCTCCCCAGAAATCATCCAGAGAGTTATCATTCCTATATGTGGAATAACTTCTTTAAGCATATTGACATAGATCCAAATAATGCTCATATCCTTGATGGGAATGCTCCAGACTTACAGGCAGAATGTGATGCATTTGAAAAGAAAATTGAAGAAGCAGGAGGGATTGATCTGTTCGTTGGAGGTATGAGGAAATGCTTTATGGTTAGTTTCTATTCAAGCATGTACACTGATTCTTTAATCATTATTTTCATGACTTGGCTAAACCTAGACTTTTCAGTTATGGTGCAGGAAAGTTCTGTGACTAACAAAGAATCAGTATGAATACCAAAACAGAATGGTTGGTGTCCAAGTTTCTAATGACTTAACCAAATTAAGTTTAGAATGTTTTTTATTGAAAATGGGGAAAGGAAAGAATGAGTCCTGAAAATTGTTTATTCGTTTAAGATGTTTGAGGATATTTGTTGACTCTCAGGTCTGGAATGATTTACTTTTTTTAACTTTGAAAAGGCATTGGTCCAGATGGCCACATTGCATTCAATGAACCCGGATCAAGTTTGTCTTCAAGAACAAGATTAAAGACTTTAGCAATGGACACCATTTTGGCAAATGCTAAATACTTTGATGGAGACTTATCTAAAGTACCAACTATGGCGCTAACAGTTGGTGTGGGTACAGTGATGGATGCTAGAGAAGTAAGAACTCGTTTAGTTCTAGTTGCATGTGTGTTTTCAAGACTAGTTGGTATTGATACTGGGATTGAAAGTAAAGAGACCTTTGTTTTGCAGGTGATGATTCTTATAACAGGTGCACATAAGGCTTTTGCATTGTACAAAGCAATCGAAGAAGGAGTCAATCATATGTGGACAGTTTCTGCTTTCCAGCAACACCCTCGCACTATCTTTGTGTGTGACGAAGATGCTACTTTAGAACTAAGAGTTAAAACTGTGAAGTACTTTAAAGGTGAGCACTGAATCAGAGGGTTACATGTGTTCAAAAAATGCAAACCCAACAGATTTAAAATTATATTGATTTAAGTCTGAGCCTTCAACACTTTACAGTACCTAATGTGTAATGTTATATATTCAAAATACTAACTGTTAACTTATTTCTTGTGTATGGAAAATTGCTAGGAGGCATAATTTGTGCTGCTTATATTCCTGACAAATCTACTTGGGAGAAACATTTCCTTTGCTTCTAGTTTGAAACAATAATTTAGTAATCTTCCACGTCAAACAGCAGCAGTGTTCCAGAATACAGGTCATAACTCTAATGGAAAGTTTCACTTAAAAAACTCAATACATTTATTAATCCTGATATATTTTCATGCTGCCTTTGCTGTGTGCTGTAACATGCTGTCTAGTAAACTGGAAATGTATGATACAGACTTTGAAGCCACACGAGGACATTTTTCATTCAGTGCAATTAGCATAACAATCTATACTGACTTTGAACACATTGCACACTTGTACTGTGCTTTTCATATTTGTTGTAGGTATATTGGGGCAAAATTGAAGTCAGAATATTTGATAGTCATTGAGACTTCCTAATTTGAATTGTTTCATTGAGACTGTAGAAGCTAAGAAAAGTAGTTTTCTCCTCACTGTATTAGCACAGCACATGGAATTGTGTGAAATGGTTGTCTTTCTCACTAGCCTGGGTACCTGTAGTAGTTGAGGTATCAGAGATCAAGATTGTAATTTATTAAATTCTTTTATAAAGCATTATATCAGCAGTGCTTATATATATATTAGACTGCAATTCGGACATTACTGTGATTTTTATCCTGATATCACTTGTGGCCAATTTGTTAATTTTGGATTTTTTCAGTATGCTGTCCTCTGCTGTGTATTTGCAGGGTAGGGTGGAGGGTTAGTCTTTAGCTGTATCACACTGCTAGATATTGTTGTTTTCAAAGATAAGCTTCTTTAACTGCTTGGATAAATTTTAAACATTATCCTGTATTTCATATAAACAGAGGCTATGCTTGGGAAAGATAAACATAATGTAGAATTACTAGGTATGAATGACACTGAACATTGCTTTAAAAACATCAAGGGCTACAATTTATGAATGTGTGCTGTTGTGTCACACTGTATTGAATAACCCTGCAATATACAGCAATAGAATGCTTAAAAAGACTGTTTACTGTAAACTTGCTTAATTTTACCTACTCTCAAATCAGTGAGATTTTCCCTTTTAAAGATGAAGGAGAGATCAATGCGGATCAAATTTGGAATTATTTCTGAATCTTGATCTTTAGGTTAGATTTCTTAAGGAAGCTAGGTAGTTCTTAATACTGCTATTTACAGTAGTGATTTACTGGGATTTTTCACTACTTAAAAATTCTCAAGGTACTATATGAAACTGCAATTTTATTTTTTTTTTTTATAATCAAGTACCATGCTGGCTGGTAAATAGAATAACTTACTCCACTTTTTTCTAACTTTCTGAAACCTATTATAGGCTAAAAGTATGAAGTGTACTTAAATGTTCTTATGGTGAAAGGGAAAACATACTTGAATATACAGTGGGATGCATACCTTAAAAAAAAACTTTTGTTTCTTACTGATTTTCCTGTAACAATTTCACTAACAGGATTTAAATATTCTTTATTAAGTATGGCAGAGGCAATACTTAGTAAGCATTTTTCATGTGTCTAGGAAGTGAGTAATTATCTCCTTTTCATTTCCCCTTTTTAGAAGAGAAAAACACTGGTAGGAAACTCAAAACATGTTTCTAGTTTGAGCAGTGTGTGCAGCTGTTACTCTTTCAGTACAAATGACTTTATATCAAATGTATACTTAATTTTTCTCACTGTTAAACTGAAAAATATTATACTTGATCTAATATCTGCATTTTATATTAAATGATGACACAATGATTAGTAATAGATGCTGCATAAAATGCCTTTTGTTGTGGTCACTACAGTAATGACCTTAAAATTGTATAGTTATTGCATGTTGCTGCAGTGACACTAAGGTTGCCACCAGGTGCATCATCTAGCAAAGGTATTTATGTACTACTTGCTTATTTATTTCATGGTATTTAAGAAAATGACTCGTAATGTTGCATATTTTAATTTTAGAAGTTAGTCTTTAGTTTGATGCTAAAATGGACTTTTACTTTGCAGACTGTGAATGTTGATCAGTTACTGTTATTAGTCCTTAAGGTGAAACGAAGTTTAAAAACCTGCCAGTGACCCAGTGTCATACATAGGTAGATAAATTAACATTTTTACTAAGTAATAACAAAGTAAAGAGGGAAGCATCTTTTTTTGTTAAATGCTCTTCAGCATTTTCCAGAATTGAAGTAGTTGAGTAGGAAAAAAATAACACCCCCAGTCATAGCTATGGATGACTTGTATGAGGAAAAACAAAAAGCCCAGTTAGAACAGTTTGAATTTCAGTTGAACTACTGAAATTCTGAATCTGCATTAACAGTCTGGATAGTTTTAGTTTGCTTTTGCCTGTCTAGGACCAGACAGTGATACCACAATGCTACAACATTGCAACTGAAGAATTCAAGCTGTAAAAGTATCACTATGTGTATATCTGATTTTTATGACAAATTATGGTGTGAGGGAATTATGTTGCTGTTATGCAGTTTTTAATACAGAACAAAAGATGTATTCAATGAATTTGGAAGCGTTCCAGATCTGCTTTTTGGGTCTGTTATCAGAGAAATGTCTGATCCCTGCTCGGTTTATACTGCAGATGTCATTAGTATGCAAGTGATACAGGAATATATGTATATGCTGTCTCCGATTTTAAATTGCTTTAAATAGACATTATTATTGTTCTCTTCAGTGAACTACTTAAAATGTATACTTTGAAGCAAACTCCAAATAAAAATGTGGATAGAAGGACATGTTGAAAAATTATAAGTAACGTAAAGCTGGCATTGTTGCTTTCCCCCCAAGGTTTAATGCATGTGCACAATAAGCTTGTGGACCCACTGTACAGTATGAAAGAAAACTGAAAGAAGAATTGAAGAGGAACTCCATGTGGGTCAACAGCAACCGTTTTAGGTAGCAGATGAGTTCACTGCTATGCAATATGCTGAAAACCGTTTAAAATGGGGAATCCTAGGTACTGTATTTTTTAAAAGGTCCAATATCTGTACATTCACATTCCATCTGTTTGCTGTGTTGTGCATTTTGCTTTAACAGTTGGAGCTCTGCTGTTGGGTGGTACATCACTAAATGGAACAGAATAAACCTGTGAGAGACTGCATGTTATGTAGAGAGGGGAAAAGCAGAGCACTTACTCTAGCACAGCAGTGTAATGCATCTGCCTTGTGTTAAAGATGATACTTTATTTCCTGGAATTTGTAATTTTTGGCTTGATTAGTGTAACTACATTTTGCATTTGTGTCTCTAGGCAGAATGGTTTTGGCCTTTGTCAATACTATGGACTCGTAATAGTTGTACAATTTCTACTATGAAACATTCTGTTTACATGTATCTAATATACACTGAGCTTTTGCACTTGGTTGCCTTAAATTTATCTTAAACAGTTTTTGGGCATCTCAAGACCTGCTGTATAGTTCAGACAAATGAAAATACAAGAACAGTGCCTAAAAATGCACCAAATTCTTGCAAGTTATAACTTACTCCACGGATAAAAATATTAAACTTTGCCATAGCACTTTTTCCTCTCATGTATTTCAAGTTAATTAGGATTTTTATATTTTTGGTAATCAAGCTTTATACAGAAGGAAAAATCTAAATGTTCCTTTCTGGAGGTACCTGTTCAATTATATAATTGATGTTACTATTAAATGCCTGAAAAGATGTTAAATTACAGGAACATAATGTCTGCAAATTTAATGGTCATTTAAAGCCAACTGTTAATCACTTTCTCATTGTATCATTATAAACATTGAGCTGTTACAAGGAATGTTATTTCCTACTTTGAATATAAGTAAAACTTAAATATAAATCTCTAATTTCAAAATTGTTTCATTTCTAATATAAATTGTCATGCATAAATACTTCAGGGCTTCAGGGAGTGATTAGGCACCAAAGGAGGAAGATGAGAGTTCACTGATTTAGACTTTTTGGGGGGGAAACGGTGGGATCACGTCTTTGTGTAAAATACTCACTGAGAGAAAGTGCAACAAAGCAGAACTTGAAGAATTTAACTCTTCACCTAGATGACAGGCAGGTAGCCTTAATTACAAATCACATTTTCTCCTCAGGATATGGTAGAGTCTCATCTAGGCTCGCCTTTCACATAAAGGGTTGGACCAGATGGTCTTTTAACATCCCTTCAAACCTGGACTGTTCTATGGTTCTGTGAAATTACAAAAGCATGGAAGAGTCTGTCTTAAAAGCTTTTGGAGGTGGGCAAGCAGTTGTAAACATTGTATATAGCAGGGTCATTAACTTGCATTTATGATTGCCTTGTGTACACTGTATGTTAAGCACACTACACTGTAGCTTTCAGCTGAGGACTCACTAACAATAGAAATAAAACTTCAAGTACACAAAGACATGTTCTAACCAAACCTTCATGCCAAGGGAATTCTTTAAGGGAATTGGTCTTTTGGTGGAGCAGTTACATATCCTGTGGTTTAAGATATTAAAACTTATGATTTCTCTGGAGCTGAGTATAGCTAGGCTGTACTAATCGTAAACTTATACACTTCAACAAGTTTAAAGTACAGAGGGAGGTACATTAAAAAAGTTTTGATTTTTTTTCTCCCCCCTAATGTGATTTCCCAGCATCGTGATGATTTCCTGACAACAGCAACTTTAGAAGTAGTAAAACAGGAAGCAGCTTGATATTGTTATGGCAACAGCTAAAACTTTACGAGAAAAAAACCAAACCAACACAGCATTGTTTGTCTATACACACCTTTCAGTTATTTTTATAACCTTTTTGCCATGTGGTTCCTGTTCTTTCATGTGTAGACTTGCAATGCAGAAATAAAACATTTTTTAAGTATTAAAAATATGAAAACAGTGAAATACAATGAAAACTATACAATGAAAATTCAGTCAAGTGAACTTTAATTTCATAATAATCTACAAGTATCTGTATGTTTTAAGTACACAATCCTTTCAGTTCATCTTCCCAGATATACTTAATTTACACCATTAAAAGTCAAGTACATTCCCTCTCACATTGATAAATCATATATTAATTAGCTCACTATGCTCCTGTCTGCAAGAAGTTGAGAGAATGATCATGTCACTGATCTCTACTTGTCAGTTTCTCTCTTTAGGACACGTATAAAGGCATCTCTTGGTACTTCCACATTGCCAATTTTTCTCATCAACCTCTTGCTTTCTGCCTGCCTCTTTAAAAGCTTCATTCTTCTTGTAATGTCTCCACCATACTGTGAAAAGGAAAAATATTTTAGTAAGCTTAAACGACAAATGTAGCTACAGTACATTTCAGCAACACTAAATTCAAGGGCTTAAAAAAAGCCAGGAAGGTTGGTTATATTAAGACAAAAGATTATTTTATACTCCAAATAGTTATGCCTAAAGAACACTCATAAAAACAAGGGAGCAAGTAAGCATGTTCACTTAGAACCTTCACCTGAAGGTTGAATTCTGACCTAAATATACACATTCACATAAGCCTGGCTGACACTAGACAATACATCAGATCCATATCCCCTTGGAACAGCAGCAGGATGCCAGCTCAGGTACACTGAGGCATCTTGACTAGCACTAGGTGCTTTTATCTAGAAAAATAAACTAAACCCTTGTACAACACTGAAAAAACACCACCCCACACATGTGCATAGCAAAAGAATTCTGTAACAGTTGTGAGAAAGGGACACTTGGTCAATAATTTGCAACATTTGCTTCAGAGAACTAAATATAAGCTGAGTAAGAGGTATCACATTTTTCCTATAGCTTTGTTGAGTCTTGTCAATAGCCAACTATTCAATATTTAAAAGCTTTATTACGAAGCACATTTATACTTTATCATCTGAAAAACAATTTAGGAAATGTGAAGTTACACATATGCTTGTGTACACACATACAGTTACTCTGTCTTCAACTATTAGAACATGGTGAGTTCACTCAAGCATGTAACTTTGAAAAAGCCATTACTTGTTCTGACCCCTCTTACTGCAAGTTGCAGCTAGACGTTGTAAGAGTTGAATTTTAAAATAAAAGCTTAGAAGTATCTGTTAAAATTCCACTGATACTTAGGAGTGCAAACAGAACATGTCTTTGCTGGGTTTCTAGGAAAATATGGGCCTATCATCTTAGCAGGTTTACAAATGTCAGAAACATTTAAAAAAAAAAAAAGAAGAAAAATACCTACACATTTTGCCACAACGTTTTTCCTGTAAGCTTTCAGCCTGTAAAATAACATATATACCTTTAACACATTAGAACATCTATATATGAAGCTAAATACTGAATTGTCAAAATACTAATTGTTTTTCTACTAGTTTTGTAAGATTCATCGGCATCATAACATTGTCATGTTTTGTATACAAGAGATGAAGTTTTAAGCAGAAGATGCAATTCACAGTTCTTAATTCTAGAAATACCCTATAGGGTGTATAATGTGTACATAAAAAAATTACAGTCTTGCCTTTCTTTTTATCTAGGACTTCTGCTACAGCTCATAGGAAGTGTTACATCCACGTGTGTATAGATATAAACACAAATTCTTACAGCACCTTGGCTTAAATTCCTACCTATAATCATTTTACCACAATTTAAATCCTATTTAAACAGCAACAGAAAAATGTGTTGAGAAACACAGCATCAAGGAAACTGTTTGCTCTAAAGAAGTGCATGCTGCTTAAGAAAAAGTTGTTGTTCAGCTTGCAACATATTTCCTTTGGAACAGTAGAAATCAGTTCTTTTTTTGCTGACTCTCCCAGAGATTTAACTATTCCACAACTAGCTAAGTTTTTTCAGTAGGAAGAAACTTTTTCCACTGCCAAAGAGGAAATGGACACACAGGAGTTGGACATTATGCTTTATCCACTAAGTGCAATGCTGACCACAAGCAATTTAAAATAAAAAATACATTTTCTTTGTATAATTGTAATTCAAAGTCTTTAGTCACACTCACAGCTCAAATTTGGTTTAGTTTTTTTTTTTCTTTTTTTCAAGATGTCTGGTAGCATATACAAGAAAAATACAACTTTACACTAAAATCAAAGTACTGTAATGTATAAAACTTGGTGAGACATTAAAAATCTGTACTTTACATAGCTTAAATTATGGAGGGGAAAAAAGGGAACAGATGGTCTTCACTTACGTTTCTCTTGCAATGATTTTCTTGCCAATAGCAGCCTGGATGGCTATTTCAAACAACTGTCTAGGTATAGTCTCTTTTAAACGTTCACACAGGAGTTTACCAGTGGCATATGCCTTATCACTGAAAAAGGAAGTCAACCAGTGTTTTCAGAAAGAGTGATGCAACATCAAAAATATGTCCATAGACCAAACTGTTTGATAAAAGGATTTTAGTATAAGTTTTCCTCTTTTTAGCTCAAAAGATAAGGTAATCAGATCATAATTTTGCATCTAATGACTGATCTCTGTATGTCACCTGTTTCATACTAACAGGTGATAAGACTGCATTAACAGCAGGCCTTAAAATATTTATAATAAACATCCTGATTATCCATCACACTGAAGCCATTTTGAATACTGTTACAGCTTCAAATGAAATATTAAACTAGGTCAAGGAGAATTTTCATTGATTGTAGGCCCAAAAGGTCAAAATATCTACATATTACAGAAATACTTTAAAAGATCTGGCTTTATATAACAAGAAAAATAATCATGTACTCCTGTCATCTGCTAATAAAAATTATCCAAACATATTCAGCATCTGCATGTGCTACAGATTCTGGAAAGAGAAAAAACCAAAAAGGTCTAAAGAAGCTACTAACATACTTTCATAAGCCATTGGAAAGAAATGGGTCTCTGTTCCCTCTAAAAATATCCTTATTTAGCAGACATTTTTTACCAACATACAGCTGAAATCAGTTTTACATATTTTCAGGTAGCAACAATGTGACTCCTTGCTACCTGTACAGAGCAAACGATTTAAGAAGTACTTAAGTAATGTTCATTAAGCATTACAGTTTCAGAAGATACAGATATTTATTTTTATAATTAGAACAAATAATTGCTAGCTTAATACTACCTTACAGTAATCTCTGTAAATGTAATTCAGCATAATGCTTTATATATAGACAGATGCAATTTTTACAGTGGGAAGACTGAGAATAGCTGCAGCAGGAGCAGAATGAATGCTGACTACAAGTTAAAAAAAAAAGTCATTAGTAATCTAAAGCTAAAAGAAAGACTATCAGTTTTAGTGAGTGAAACAGTTCAGAGGTGCAACTTACATTGATCAAGAAATAGATGTTACATAACTAACTAACTTTTGCAAGGTGAGCTGCTCCACTCTGCATCTTTTCAGAGTAAGAGATGCAGGTAGATTGTTAAACACCGCATATTTATGAAAAACACATTAAGTAGCAATCTTATGCAACAGAGTTATACCACTCCAGCCCCATAACCCATCTGAACAAGGCAAGGGTTTCCTTTTCCTATGTCAACCTTCTGGAGTCACGGAATTCCAAAGATTTCAATATTGCATTTATGTAAAAAAATGTGAAAATATATCAGTATTTAGCAACTATAAATTAGTATTTTGAGAATGCTAAAACTAACAACCCACAAAAAGTTGATCTCGGGATTACTGGAAAGGGATGCTGAAGTTACAGAAGGGAACCTTGTAAAAACTGTCAGAAGAGGCTGGAAATGGGAAAGGCATTATCCTCACTCGTAATTCGTGAGACAGTCATGGAAATTGAATCATTTTATCAAAAAAAATTTCTGAGGTAATTGCATCCAGTAAATATTTACGTTTTCCTGGTACTAAGGCTGGAGACAAGATAACAACAAACTTCTATAGAACAGGAATTATTGGGAGAATAAAACCAACTTTCTTTCAGTATGAAGTACCATAAATGATTCATCTGGCATCTCCTTGACTGGTCCGCACTTAAAATTTTTCCAGCCCCTTAGAAGATTGGCATTATGCATTTTCCTTCACCTCTGTGCCCTACATTTGCCACAAAAAATATGATATCTAGCACTTAAACTGAGAAAGAGAAGTAGAAATTGCTATTAATTAAGGTATGTATTCCCTAATTTTCATATTACAAAATGCCTCTCTTTTTCAGTGGTGATGAAAGTGATGATGTGGCGAATCCTCGATGCTCATACATATTTGTCATATATAAGAGTAATACCTACACCTAGAATCACTTGGAATCATACATTTGTTTAGGTCAGGAAAGTCCCTTAAGATCATCAAGTCCTATTAATAGACAATGTTTTCATTGAAGTTAATAGGAAGTCTTATTTCTTTGGCAT
The DNA here is from genome assembly GCF_003945725.1 of Corapipo altera. Classification (NCBI taxonomy): domain Eukaryota; kingdom Metazoa; phylum Chordata; class Aves; order Passeriformes; family Pipridae; genus Corapipo; species Corapipo altera. The sequence goes on along the minus strand of NW_020884876.1, from coordinate 119,690 downwards.
AAAGAATCTAGTCAACCTACTTGTGTATGATAGTAGACAGTTCTTCAACTGGATTTCCATTTAGAAGAATATCCATTTTGATTAGGTCTGCTGCTTGGTATCCTGCATCTTCATAATCAAAACTAAAAAAAAGACAGTACAAACATTAGTGATGATTTTGTAAAATTATATTCTGCGTTCTTTGTTCCATAAATTTTAAATTATAGACACAATTCTTAATGAAACATTTGAACTTTTTAGTAAAATTGGAGTACTGTTTTTAATAGTCTCTCAGTACATCTCCCCAGTGCAAAACCAGGCTAGAAACATACTGCACATAATGTCCCCTCCAATGCAGAAGAAGATGTCATCCTGACTTCCAGGATATCCTTCAAATCCACTAAGCAAGATAAATCAAGCAGAAATCAACATGCTTAATACAGTTTTTTAAAGGGTTTATTCAAACACTTATTTTCTATCAGTTGGAGGCTCCTTCAAGCTCCAGGAAACAGAACCCTCCAACACAGCTTCTGAACAGTAAATGTCCTGAATAACAAAGGAATCAAACACTAATCCTGGACTGCTTTCTTTTCATCCTCTCACTTATATGACCCCTATTATCATTCTGACAACTAAGTTTTCCACTTAATTGCCAAACTCTCCTTTGGTAGGTATGGGACTTACTGTCTGTGTGTCAGTTTGCAAAAATTCTTAAAATGCAAGAGTTACAGAGGTAATGTATGCAAGATACAGACAGACTGACAGATAGATCGATCTTGTGTGTAAGTATAAATGCGGAGGATCATCAATACCAATATAATTTGGTCAAATCTGAAATATCAGAACAGAGGAAAATCTTTTGAGATTATTTCAAAGTTCTTCTGTCATAGTTGGCTTAATAAATCATAGTCATGTGAACATATTTATATAACAGAAGAATGATAAACAAGCTATATTAAGGAGTCAATTAGGAAATAAAAATAAATAAGATAATGTGACACTGTTTGCAATCACACCTGAATCAAAGGAAAACCAGCGTAAATCTGCTAATGAGATACCTTCTGATAAACAGGTTGGGTTTTATGTAGTTGGGGAGCTACATCTGGAGAGAAATTCAAAATCTTCAACCCCTTGTTTCTTCTACCTTGCCACTCCACTTTTGTTTATGCTTCTACTGCAAATATTACAAACCTGGGCAAAACATGTCTTACTTACATATATAAGGCATATTTAAGAAAATACACACTCAAAGCAAATTCAGTCCTTCAATAAAATTCATTTTTATGTTTAGAAAATGAAGAATGTAATTAGGCATACCAGTTCCTACTGTGTAATATATCTTACTAATGTCTTGACATACCAGGTTTGTGAGAGCTATTGCACTTCCTGGCGCACAAGGCCGTGTGCCATGCAACATTTTCCCTTCCATTAAATTCACAAAGGCTCTTCACAAACATCTGAGTGTTGTACTGGCCTCTGAATTCATAGAAGCCACACACGACAGAAAATTTTGTCTCAAAATACAGAAAATTTTGTCTCAAAATACAGATCATTTACTTTTTTCCCAAAATAAAGCACATATGTAAAGTAAGTATTGTTTAAGTATCTCATGTTGTTTTTACTAGCTTTAAAAACCCAATTTGGTTATTTTCTCTTTTCCACCAAGAGACAGTTAATACAATAAGTAGTACAGTTTCAGTGATTCCTCTCACAGAAGATGCCCTGTGTCACTTCAGACAAGTAAGCACCACCTAACTCATACAGATGAGACAGTGCCACTCCAGAGGTGTGCTTGAAAAATACACACATGACCAAAGACAATGATTATTAGGTAGTGATGCACTTTTGATGTTTTCCATACTTATTTCCAACCATTTTCACAGTAAACCTAATCCACTAAAGGTGAAGTGAGAGTAGATTTGCATCACAGATTTTCCATCGTAAAGGAATATTCTTCACTCATGCCCTCCCATATCTGTTCCTCAGATCTTTTTTCACCACACCTCCCTTGAGGGAGGAAGGGGGGACAGGGGAGGTAGTTACCTTGCATAGCCAGAAGACAGAGACTTAAGAGCATCATAAAAATCCAACACAATTTCATTCAGTGGGAAGAGGTATTTTAGCATAACCCTGTTTTCATCAATGTACAACATATCCTTCTGGACTGCCCTGCGATCCTAGACAAATAAAAATTGTTTCAGTTCCCCTTGACAGAAGTTTTCTACAAAAAAATATAAAGCAAATTAAAATTAACAGCTATCCAGCTACAAAAGAGATTTCCTGTATGGTAAGCCCCAAAGTAACCTTCTTATTGGTAGTTCACTGAAGTCCCAGGACAAATGGCAGCATTGCAATAAATGACGTGGTTGTAACTTATCTGGACATATGATTCAAGCCTATTCCCTCTAAATGCTGAACTGCTGAAATCCTTAACAACTTCTGCTTCCTGCTGCCTTTTAAATGTATAATTATTTGTCCATAAAGTCTCACTGAAATTAGATTTTCACACAAACTGGAGTATTACACAGTTGGGTTTGCAGGCTCATCTTTTTTCCTCCCAGGAGGGTGTTCTTAAAAGCTATTTTAGGAATTCTTTTTAATAGATTTTATTCTTCACTGTATTGACATACAAGTACTGTACTGTTCTGTATTACGTATTCTGCAATGTTAAAAGCTAAGAACAATATTGTGAAAAAATAATATAAAGACAATATGCATGGTAGTTAAAACATTTTCAATTAGAAATATTCCAAATATACTTGGAGAAATGTGTTTGGCCATCACTATTGTAAATTTACTTCAGTGAAGTACTGAAAAAAATACATGAGTGCACAGTAAAGTGTTGACGGAAGTTGTATTTTCTTCCATATACTTCTAAAAAAACCAGTACATCTTATTCCCCTGCTGCAGATTCCATTCTTTCAGGAAACCGACCAAGCACTGTATTGTCTGAGCTTCATCACGAACTTTCAATATATGCATTCTGTAGTTCAGAATGTTACAAATAATAAGTTAAACATAATTTTTTCTTTCAAAAGTAATTAATAACTACTCTCAAAGATACTATTTAAGTACTAATATCTATTATCATACTATCTAGTATCTTTACTAGAGGTAAAGAGCTTAAAAATGCAAAAGACAAAACTAAAACTATATACCAACCTGACACAAAGCAATAATTTTCCCAATATATTCATGAGGTGTTACAATAGTACCAAGAATAGTTGGCTCCAAATACTCTGATACTGAAAGTTTATCAGGAAACTGAGCAGGGTTGATAATAGTAATCTCATCTTTTCCATACTCCTAAAAAGAAATGAGTAAGCCAGATAGCATAATTTTACAAGTAGCAAAGGAGACAAATACAGCATTGAAAAAATGCTAAAAAATGTTTCAATTGCTTGAAAACGTTTGTGCATTATGCAACCCAAGTTTAAAACGAGAACAAATTCAGAAGAGATTTCTACATCACATATAGAAATCCCTTATCAGCATATCTTTAAATATTATTATACAGAAATATTACAGGATTTACTTGGGAAATGAGAGAAATACAAAAAGCCTTTCTATCCATCTTTCCACATCTCTCTCACACCTGTAAAGTGAGGATCTTCCTTCTTACTTCATCATTATCCTCTAAGTTACTAAGACCCTGCCAGCCTACAGTAGCATTACAAGCTGTTCCTAAAAGCATTCATGTTTTTTGCCTGATAAAGCCTGGAAGATTATTTCACCTGCTTTTAATACAGTCCACTCAGTGTGTACTTAAAAGAATACAGCAAGACATGTGTCCTATATTCCCATTTTCAGGGACAAGTGTAAGACATAAAAAGAGTGCTTGAAGTGGATGGAGGAAGAATAGTTAACATCCTTAAAAAAAAAAATTAAAAAAAGTTGTAAGTTAAATAAATACTGGTGTTTCTAATACTTCCTATGAAATACAGTGCTAGCTTACATTTAAACACAGACTGCAGGTGTTTATTACAGGAGGCTTCTCATCTGCTATTTATATAAATTTGTAATGAATTTAACATACCTTTATCAACTTTGCTGAGGAAAGAACTGCTTTATATGGAACTGTTGGTGCAGTCAAAATAACAGACATGTTATACTCTTGTTCCAAACGTTGATTAAAAACCTCCATGTGTAGAAGACCAAGGAAACCCAATCTGGAAAATAAATAACCTGTTGGTAAAAGTATTTGTATATCTCCTAGAATTCCAGTGGATTTTTTTCACCCTCCAACATATTTACACTGATAGGGTGGCAATATCAAGCATCGCAAACAACCTCCAAAGGACCAAAATAATCCTAAAGTTGAATACTGTGTGTCTTGGAGAAAAAAAAACATCAATCACAACAAATTTCACTCTGTGCAAACAGAGAATGTAAGAAAATTAAATGCTTTTGATCTTTAGCTATCATTAATTTAAATCAAAGCTCCTAATTTTGAATTCATTTTAATTGTCTTCGATTGACTTAAACCTGCATTCTCAATTTATGAACAGTTCTAAAAATTAAAGCAGTATAAAAGCCTCACCTCCATCCAGCTCCTAAGGCAAGACTACTGTCACGATGAACAGTTACACTGGAGTCATTCAATGTCAGCCTTTCCAAAGCACTTTTGAGATTATTATATTCTGTTTGATCTACAGGATACATTCCTGTCAAAATATATTAGATAGAAGCGATGTGAAAGAGAGCTTTATCTAGAGTGTACTTAGCTTCCAAATATGCCTCTGACAGTGAACACAGTAATAAAATCAGAAATAGCTTAGTTTGTGTTCCAGTTGTTTTTAAACATGAAAAAAAATAAAAAGGATTCTCTTTCCTCATAAAAATTAGTCAAAACATAATAATAAAGTTTTAGATTACCTCAGAATTAACACTTAAAGCATAATGGTAGGATCACTGTACTCATCTAATCCTTCACAGTTGTGGAAGATGCACAATTGAGTATAACCACTGTTTTACAGGGCTGCAGTGTAAACATATAGCATAAGCATGCATGAAAAAGTGGACAGATTTCACTGAGACGTTTCTTCAAAGGTAAGACAACGGAAAATAAAACGTGTCATTTGAAAGTTGCAAATGTTTCTATATTTTTTGAAATAAATAAAAACAGCTGTTTGTATAATTACTGCACAAAATAGGTTCTACTTTATCACTTTTCACATCACTGTATCTTCAGAAAATGTAGATTACTCTACACCAAGAAGCAACACGTGCTCACAAAAACATTATTTAGAAGATTACACTTTTCTACATTCACTGACTGACTGCCTAATCTCAGTGAGACAGTTCAAGTGAGTTTTTACGCATTGGTTCACAAGTCTTGAAAATGATATACAGAATTTATTTCCTTCTAAAGCCACCTTCTGTAGCATTTGTATTAGTACAATAATTATGGAAACCTGATTATCAATATGAAGAATTCCCTCAAAATTACTTTTTTTTTTATTTTTCTAGGTCTCAATCCTTCTTTTCCAGCTATTAAGAATTTACTGGAATTAGAAACAATAATCATGGCAAAAAATACATGTTAGTCTTGTACTCATATAAAACCAGTCAGCAACTATTATTAATCCTGTCTGTTAAGTTACAGGGAAAATTACACAAAGGTACATAAATGACACACTTCTCTGCTTAAATTCTAATCCTCACAACTCTTTATACACACATGTATTCTTTTAAAAGCTCTAACAGCTCTCTTACTCTTGTAATTGGGGAAAAAAAGTAATTCCACTTTATATTGGTTTACTCCTCACCTGCAAAAACCATTGGCTTCGCTGACTTAAAGCCAGGCAAAGGCTCCACTGGCTGTTTATACAAAAAGAGTGTGTCTCCTATTTGGGCTTCTGTTACTTCTTTCATTCCAGCAATCAGGTAGCCCACCTGTCCTGCATATCTAAATAAAATTGGTGTTATACAGACATGCTTCTTGGCATTAGTAGTATTTCCAATATTTTCCTACTTGATTTAGCCCAGACAGAAATTCAAAAAAGTCATCCCACTAAAAGCCCATATCCACAGTCCAGAAGCCAGATTTAAGTTGTTTCACCTCAACGTTGTGAACTGCCTCAGGCAGTTCTATTTCTGTTACAGCTGAACAGCACATTTTTGGTCCTGGATTTTGAATTCTGTATTATTCCCAGTTTAAAAGATGGAGCTAGACCCTTGAGAAGCTCCTTCTAAGACACAAGCCAGAACAGTTCCCAGCTGCCAAAACAGCAAGTTTCATATATCAAGAGGAAGAAACGAGACACCTTCCATCAGCACATAATGCTAACTGGAGGGGAACCCATGGTAGATACCAAGTAAAATACACAGTGTACTGGTTTTGGCTAGGATGGAGGTAACTATCTTCAGAGCAGCCCTGTATGATGATGTGTTTGGGATTCGTGACTAAACAGTCTTGATAACAATGTTTTAGCTATTACTGAACATTGCTTGCACAGCATGAAGGCCCTCTTATGTTTCTCACTCTGCCTCTCCCCAGGCAAATGGGGTGGGAAAGAGACTAGGAGGTGACAGAGCCAGGACAGCAGACCCAAACTGGTCAAAGAGATATTCCATGACATATAACCTCATGCTTCATAATAAAAAAGAAGCAAATGGGTGATTGAGTGCATAGCTGCTGGCTGGGCTCAACCCGCCAGACACAGTAATGTAGTGTCACTGAGAATCCCCCAATAGCAATTAACACATATTTGGATGCAAACTGGTAAAACTTCTCCACTAATTCTAAGTACCTGGTTTTCTTCCCACTGCTGCCATGAGAAGCCAGTTTCTGGAAGCTGTTGTATTCATGGATTTTAAGTTTTCCACCCTTAAAATATGCTGCAGCAATAACTAAGATGAAGCCCCATTCCCTTCCACTCTCAAGCAAGGCAGTTCCTAGAAATAAATTGGACAGCTGAATAAGAATATCAAATGCTAGTCTTAAAAAAAGTAGCTGTCCAGATGTTCCATGTACTACAGATGACAGAATGGCTTCCTCCCCCAGTAGTGCCCAAAAAGCAGTCCCCAAAACCTTCTGCCTCAGCATGCCCAAAATGAAAAAGATTGACACTGAGCATTAAATTACAAATAATAATTATAAAAAAAACACCACCAAAGAACAACAACAAAAAAACCCAAAACATCTCCCAGCTTTTATCACTCAACGCAAAAATCAAACAGAAAAGGAAGGATTTTGTAGCTTACACCAACTTGTGATTTGTTCCACTGTAAGAACATTTTACTTACAGCTTATGTGTTGGCTGTTCATTTGGAGTCAGAATTCCGACTTCACTGACTTCGTATCTTTTCTTTGTGTGTGCAGACACAATTTTATTCCCTTTTGCAATCTCCCCACCAAAGAGTGCAACATTAGCTACGACGCCTCGGTAGTGGTCAAAGGTGGAGTCAAACACTAAGGCTTTCAATGGATCAGCAGTATTACACTGGGGTCTGTCACAAAAAACAAACAAACAAACCAAACAAACAACAACAAAAACAATTTAAAAATCCCCAATATATTATGCATTGTGTTTTCATTCAATACTGAGTGAGCAAGCACACCCACTCCCAAAACTGCCGTAGAATCATAGTATACCAGGTTGTAAGGGATCTCAACGATCACCTGGTCCAACCCTTCTTGGCAAAAGCATGGTCTAGACAAGATGGCCCAGCACCCTGTCCAGACAAATCTTGACAATGCCCAATACTGGGGAATCTTCCTCACTTTTCTGGGGAGATTATTCTAATGGCTGATTGTGAAACATTTTCCTCCTGTGTTCAACTGAAATCTCCTCAGGACTAACTTATACCCATTAACCCGCATCTTTTCCATGTGACTCCTAGTAAAAAAGGAGTCTCCAACCTCTTTGTAGCTACCATTTAAATACCAGAATATGGCAATAAGGTCTCCCCTAAGCCTTCTTTTCTCAAGGCTGAACAAGCCCAGTTCTCTGAGCCTTTTCTCACAGGGCTGGTTGCCCAGTTCTTTGATCATCTTTGTGGTCCTTCTGTAGACCCTCTCTTACCATTATTACTTAATAGCAGGAAAAAACGAATGAAAAGCAATATGCTGACTGAAACTGAATTGTAATTTAGCAGCTTTATCATCAAGTTCTCACAAGTCTATTTTAAAGGTCGGGTTCAGGATATGAAACCCTAAACACAGCAGATTTAAATTACCTTTATCATTTTAACAATGTAATGTTCAAAAGTGGTACCTGCAAACACTTAATGGAAGCTATAAAAAGTCACAAAAGTATCACCTTTAGTGGTTCATCTCTCATCTTTCACTTCAGGTTGAATTAATTTTCCTATCCAACTTCTTAAGAATAAAGAATTCTTCTCTGCTGATAATCACACATTCATTTTTTTAAAGGCATCTCAAGTCTGAAATGTCACTTTTTCTCATTTGAAATTTGAAACTGACTTAACCAGTTCAAGCATTAGATTACTCTCATACTTCTCTATAAAGTATTTTCTTTAAATCAGATGCATATTAAGTATAAAACTACTACCAACACCATACAAATGCAAATCACGGTTTCCTAATAAACCTTACAGTGTAAATTAGATACACAATTAAATAGAGACTTACGGTGGGATCTTCTCAATGACCTTTTGAAGAACTTTTTCAACATTTGTTCCTTTTTTAGCAGAAATCTAAAACAAATCCAACAATTTTGTAAGAAACAACTTACACTCATTCAATATCTATTAAATAGTGTCACGTTTACTTAGACAGTCTCGGTGGCCATAGATAATACTACCCATAAAAGCAGTCAGAAGGACACTTAAGAATGCTATTACTATGAAACATTTCTTTTCTCATAGATTATACTCTTAAATGTTTTCTCTTGTGAATAGCAATTATTGTTATGATAGAAATGAAAACAATTTATAGACTGACAATGAGAAAGTTTTAAATCTCTGATACTATTCATCAAAACATACTAGAATTTTCAACTGAAAAGTATTTTCTCCACCCTTTTACAGGAGACAAACTTTAAATAAATTCATCTGTCAGAAGAAGACATGCAGACAGATGGCACCCTTTCGATTTACTACATGTACATGTCTTTCACTAGCTACAAAGCAGATACTGTTATACCATCAGCCATGTTATAAAACTTAAGAGATTTTACCCTTATGCATTCATCTGTAGGGATATCAAACAGCTTCTCAATTTGTTTTTCAACTCTTTCAGGGTCTGCATTCTTCAAGTCAATCTGAAAAAACCAAACTGCTAAATATATAAGCAATCACTCTTTCACGTGATCCAGCACTTTTTTCCAGAAGTTCAACAAGAAACTTTTATGTATTTATGAGTAAATACTGTCTGTCTTGAAGAAATGACCAAGATTAATTTTAGAAAGTCTTCCTTCCCTGACTTCAGGAAGGATCCTCCCTGTAACTAACTAGTCTATTTTTGGCTTGTTTCATTAGGCAAAACACTGTTGTCCAAGAGTTGGTAAAAATCTTTAGTTTACAAAATAATTTGAAATCATTAAGTGCTATCTACACTGTTTACAGGGCCAAACATTAAGTACAATATACATCTACAAAAAGCAATTCACATAAGCTGAGCAGTAACTAATCTTGTGATTACAGTAATATAGGCCTCAAAATTGTATAAAACATAACCCTTGGATTTCATTTAAAACTACAACTCACTTTTTAAATATGGAGCTGCTGCTCTTTTAGCCTCCTTAGCATCAATGGACTTTTAACTCCATCAATTCCAACAGTAAACCTGACACTGCAAAGTCCACCACTAAGCCATGTATTTAAGTGCTACGTTTTTTAAATACCCACATGTATTTTATGAAATTAAAACTTAGCATCCAAGCAATTACTGTAAAATGTTAAGCAGACAACAAATACAGAAAATTCTTATTACACTGTAGTAGTATTATATATTATAAATATTATGACAATTTTTTTCATTATATACTTAATTGTATACTTTCATTATATACTATTTCAGGACACATTTCTTATCAGTCTTCTAGACACTCAAACAATCCAACTATTTAACAGGAAAGTCTAAAACCTTTATTACCTTATTTATGACAGGAATTATTGAAAGTTGTGCTTCAAAAGCAAGATAGAAGTTTGCCACCGTCTGAGCCTGAATACCCTAGAAAATAAGCATTATAAAAGTTTAACACGGAAACTTCCTGAGTTTTGGTGAGTGTTTGTGTTTGGCCTACTATACAATTTAGGATTACTTTACTATTCTATCCACTTTTTTATTTCTGAGATGGAAAATAAGTGATTGATTATACACAATTGCTGAGAAATAAAACCAACTTTCTTAATTATAGTTTTCCATAATCAGAATACAAGTAGACAAACCAATAATACCGTATGTGTGACCACTTTCACAGAATTATTATAGATAACATAACACACATTATGCACATATTTTTGTGTATGTTATATCTTGGCTATTCAGAAATAAATAACAGGTATCTCAAAGAACACATTTTTTTGTTCTCAACAAACTATTTACAAATGGACTCTGACAAAGAAAAAGGGATGTTTATCATTGTGATAAGACTCTAATTACTCCACACATCAGGAATATATCTTCAACTTACCTTACAGTTACTTTCATAAAAGAAAACAAATGACAGAGTTTATACCTCACATTTCTTTCATAAGGATAGCAAAACAGCTCTGATTAGAAGAAAAGGAAGATTCCCTTCCAGATCCAAGTACCAGACCAGGGAAAACAAAGAGACAGAAATGCTAATGAATGAGAATATAAAGTAATATTATTACAACTGGATCAGAGAGGGCAGAAGTGGGGATGGGGGGAAGAGAAGGAGTTAAAAATATCTACTTGTTGTCTTTCCTTTGTTCAGAACAGATCAAATGGAAGATTACTTACGTGGGGATATTCATTATGGATACATGGGCCTAACTTTTTAGGCAATATAAAGGAGCAATAAAGAATGCTTATTAAAAAAATGTAATTAGTAAGTTGAGTTTGTAAGCATTCTGCCTGAAAGACAAATACAGAACACCAAATAATCACATAATATTTAAATGTGACATTAAAAAAATTAAATATAAAAACATCAACACATGTAGGGAACATATTTATTACCGAAGCTTCCTTAAAGAGTCCACTTGCCCATCAAGCTAAGAAGGAGCAAGTGTTCATAATCATTGATAGGTAGGTAGTTAGTTGGGCTTGGTTTTTTTCATAAAACGTAGGAAACACTAGCATTCATTTGACCCTTGTACAATACAATCATAAATACACCACAGAGAAAATTCTCACAAATTATTTAATTGATAATGTGCCCATATTTAAAATCACGATTCCATAATCCTCATATTCTAGTCTGTTAACTGAAGGTACTCAAATGGGTGTTAGTACAATAGCTAGAAGTTCTCCAGACTGCCATTTGCTAAATTCATACTCTCCAAAAAACAGGATCTGTATTCTTCACTAATCCTGTGCTGTTACTGCTATGTCATGGATCTGTGGTATGTCTCTAGATTTTTTTCTGAACTCCCACCGCTCTTCTTCTGCAACATAATACTTCTGTGGAGATAAATGAGGGGCAAAAACAGTGGTGAAAAAATTAAAAAAAAAAAAACCAAAACACGACTAATCTTCTCTCTAGTTTATTTAAGGAAATACTGAAATTCTAAATAAGAGAAAAGAATTAAGAACTCTACCTCATTTGCATCCACTACCAGTATGACACCCTGACAGGCAGACAGTGACCGTGATACTTCATAGCTGAAATCTACGTGGCCCTGGGGAGGAAACAAATGTTTACAATTTCAGGTATTTCTAGAGTCTTTTGCAAAGCCTTCTGTACTGTGTTTTCACTTGTATATATTTTCATATGTATGTCCACATTTTGGAAAAAAAAAAAAAAAAGGAACTGAATAAACACAAAAAGCCAGAAATCTCCCGCTTTTAAATATAAAGACATTTAGCTTTGTGTGATTTCAACACTCTTTATATTTAACTTACTGGCGTGTCAATAAGATTTAAGAGGTAGTTTATGCCTTCATGACTGTAGAAGAGAGATGCAGATTGTGCTTTAACTGTAATTCCTCTTTCACGTTCCACTTGCAGTTTATCTAGCACTTGTTTATTACGGTCAGTTTTGGAAATTGTTCCTACAAAAGTGAAAGAAAAAAAAGCTTTATTATCTTATTTACTACATTAGCTCTCAAAATAAATGCCATTAACCAAGAAAACTCAGGACTTGCAGCTGCAAATGAAGCTTTTCCATGTGATTAAGCTAAATTAAGATTTTTAATCAAAAATAAAACTATGCTTCACTCTTTACATTTGATAAGTAAATTTTATGTATTAAGTTATATAAAATACTGTGCTGAATAAGCAGGATACACAATATCATCCAAGTCTAAATTAGAGATTAGGAAGCAAAAATTCCATTCAATGCTAAATAATTTTTATATTTAACTAAACTTGACCTCCCATCACTGAAGAGCAGCTCCATGGCCCACAGCTCCAACCAGCACCAATCTCAAGAGCAAGAATAGCTTTATCATAGAGACTGACAGACCTGAATTCAAAATTCCACTCTATCACAGGCATCAGGTAAAAATAGGAGGTAATAACAAAAAAATAACTTTGATCAAAAGCTTCTCTCCCAGGTTTTGTTCACCCCTGAAATGAGAAAAGCAAGACTCTTCCAGAGTATTTCTGAGCAGCTAATTTAAGCTCTGCTCTGAAATTAGTATCCTCTTCAGAGATACAGCAATTGCTTTACAGCCTATTTTAGAGAAGCCTCTAAGGCAACCTCTGTCTACCTCTTCCAAGGAAAGTCTAGTTTCAGAGTCACTTGTGAAGATCCCTTAGCACTTCTTTCCTCATTTTTCTTTTAAACAGGGCATTTTCCTTATCCTCAACAATAATATAGAAATAAAACCACTGAAGTCCCAGAAGCACTCTGGTGAAGTCAAGATTAATGTAACACAAATTCACCAACGCTTAGAGTGAACAAAAAAAGCAAGTCTATGTATGAGCTGAGAATCCCCGGAATTTACATTCAATTACTGGCAGCTATTGTACACACTGAATCTAAATCAATGTAGGGCTGCATCACCATATGGTCTAGTAAACATGGCAGTAGTGGATCAAGTGTTGGACTTGTTGATCTCAGAGGTCCTTTCCAACCCAGCTGATTCTATGATTTCTAAAACTTACAGTGCAGCATCAAATCAGCTGCAGTATCAGTGAACTCCAGCAGCATGGAAGGCAGTTAAGAATGGTTTGCTCACAACAGGACACATCATTACTTTCATCTAAGTATAAGCAGCTGAAGTCCCTCACTTTCAGTGACATGTTTGAAAACTACTGTCCAGAACCTTTAGGCTGTGACAGTCCACCCCTACCGCTGGCAGGAAACATCACAAACTTGCTGTGTACTGATCTAATGGATGACAGGAGTAAAATCTTGAACAAGGAAGTACATGGCTTTCCAGTCTCTTTCCAAAACACGTACTTCCTTGAGTGAATTACACACTTCCACACCCCTGCATGTAGGCAGATCTCAATCACAAAGTCCATCATATGTGTGACACTACAAAACTGAGAGCCTAAAAGCATAAGTAACCTGGCATTAGAAGAAAGATATTAGAAATTTTAGTAACAATCAAAGATATAGAAACTTAGACATCACCTTCCATATCAAGAAAAGGTAGTATAAAATGAGAACACCTACCTGTAATTTCCAACAATCTGTCTGCTAGTGTACTTTTGCCATGATCTACGTGAGCTATAATACTGAAGTTTCTAATGCTTTCAACTGGATACATTGACATATCTAATTTTTCCTGAAAAACAGAAATTTCTTTTCATAAATCATGATTACAGTCTCTATGTACAATATGACCTGGCCTTTAAAAAATTTCTCTAGAGTAGGCACAGGTTGAATAGAGATACAAAAACTTGTCACCATTGTTTAAAATGCTTCACTTTAGTCAGACAAATGAATTTATCACTTTGAATAATCAGAAAATGTGTAAAAGAACATGTGCACATGTTCTCATGTACATAGGGATCTGATTCCCTCACTTACGCTAGTTAGTCCCCAGGCACAGTCTTTTTCTAGAGCTGGTGGATTTCATGGGTGGGTGGTCACGACTCTGTGGTCGTGATCTCCCCTTACCAGAATTATCTTTCACCCAGCACACTTGCTAAGTTCGCTTTATTGGCTTCTTCCTTATCTTGGGAGTTCTGCCGAATGTCCATGTGGCCCGTAAACTCGCCCCTAGATCTGAGACCACTGAAGCACGTCAAGCCCTAAAGCTCAACAAGGCAGTTCTATTAACAAGCAGTTTATCTTTCCGACACCTGGACATCAACACGGCGTGCCTGGAAAGGCCGCCTGCCACACGCAGGCCCTCCGCAGGACAACTCCGGGCAGGCGAAACCGCGTCCCCGACCCATCTCTCCCTCCTCCCCTCCGTCCCTGCGGACGCACCTTGCCGCGGGAGCTGTACCGCCGCCGGCCCGCCGCGGGCAGCCAGGCCGCAAGGCAGAGCGGGACGGCGGCGGGGAAGGGGCTCCGCAGCCGCGCCCACCACGCCGCTGTCCTGCCGGCGAGGGCCATCGCGCTCGGGGCCGGGCTCGCCCCCTCACAGCCCCGCGGTGGGACCGCGCCACGGCACGGACCGGGCGGCGGGAACAGAAGAGGCCGCAGCGCTAACGCGCCGGAAGCGCCCCCAGCGGGAGCGGGAGAGGGGGCGGTCGGAGCTCCGGCACCGCCCGGGGCGGGGCGGGACTTCTTTAATGGCATTGCGGACGCATTCGTTGGATTGAGCGTCTGCCGCTTTGGCAGCGTGTGGCTGTCCCTGAACAATTGCAGAGGTATATAAATTGCACATTCACACTAGCAGCACACGTTGTTCACGATGTGTAACAAAATGTCCGCACAAAATTGCATAGTCACAAAAATACCCAAAAAAACATAATTCGAACCAAATAGCATGACTAAAGGTTGCATTTGCACTCCATATCTACTCCTTAGAGAATCAAGACTTGTATTTACACTACATGCCCACTAAGCTGGCTGAATAAAGCCAGGATTCAAGGAGCTGTGTTGGAGTAGTTACTGAATGAGCTCATGTGCTGCATCTTCATGCCAGAACTTGTTCTTGTCCTGTTGGCATGGATTGAACATTGTTTACAGTGAGTGCTGGTCTATCCAGAGAAAGAGCAGTTCTTAATGCAAAGCTATTTGCAGGTGCATGTATTTTAGAGTTCTGAAATAAATGAAGAAAAGCAGGAATGGAACTGCATTTCCAGAATGACTCCTAGTTATGTGAACAAAATTATTACATGTACTGTTAACTTGAAGTTCAGATTGATGGTCCATCCTAAGCCAGGATAGAGCACAAAAATTGCGTTCATCTGTCTTTAGCTTCACTTTTCAGCTTGGATAATACATGAAGCGAATATTAAGATTTTTGATCAATTTGCTCTGAGCTCTGTAGAACTGTAGAACATACTACTATTATGCAAAGATGTACAGTTCAGCAGAATAATAAATAATAAAGTATATATGGGACAGCAAGCCATTAGAAGAAAGATGAATTTTCAAGTGATCCATTTATATGTCAAAATGTGATGGATGGATGTACGCCTTTCCTGAACTTCAAAAGCCATTAGTTTTAATGAAGATAAAGTAAATGCACCTGTCTCTACCTATATTGACTAACATTGAAGCCAGCCATATAAATGGGAAATTCAAATATTAACAGATTAATGACTAACGAGGCAAAACCAAAATATAAGCATGAATTTCTTGTCTAATTCCCAAGTGTCTTATTACAGCTACACACAAATGCAGTGTTAAATGTCCTACCAATAATTATTTAAGTTGAAGAAAAAATGTGATTGTCATAATTGCAAATCAATCAGTGTTGCATGTTATTTCCTGGATTGTGTTCAATAGAAACAAATATATTCCCTAACTGACATAGTATCATAGCCTGAGTTTTAACAGTTGTATGTTTTCCCCTAAAGTGAAAAAATTGCAAAATTAAGCATTTACCCGGTCAGATATTGGAGTCATCTACTAAACTTCCATAAGTGTGATAATCACACAGGATGAAATAGTGTACTGTAATACCATAATGCAGTGAATAATATAAAAGGTAAAGAAGCATTCTTCGATAGTAAAATATGAGCTGATAAAATGCAACTAAGATTTCTTAGTGCTATATATATACATGTGTATATATATGTGCATGCAGAAGGCCAAGCAGATCTGTAATCAGCGGTATCTATGAAACACAGCAGAAAATGCACCACTTACTACTCACTCAGCAGTCCACCTCCTTTGGAAGCGATCTTTGGTAGTACCATGAGACTATGGAAATGTAGAAATAAAAACATAACAATAT
This sequence comes from Corapipo altera, assembly GCF_003945725.1. NCBI lineage: Eukaryota > Metazoa > Chordata > Aves > Passeriformes > Pipridae > Corapipo > Corapipo altera. The sequence goes on along the minus strand of NW_020884876.1, from coordinate 103,304 downwards.
TCCCTGCAGTAGTGAAGGGGGTAAAAAAACAACAACAAAAAAGAGAAAGAGTACTTTATTTCAATGGTGAGGATTTCTGTAGCAGTAGCTGGCTAAATGAAATCACAGATTTCTATTCTCCACAAGTAGTTACTGTGCAAATGAAATAGCCGTGACAAAAGCCTTTCTTGTCACTTTCTTGCCAGCAGGTGCTAAAAGGGAATTACTTCTTTAAAGATAACATTGGCAGAAATTTCTTCTGTCTGTAAAATATGTTCTCCTAAGCCAAATTCAGAGACTTTATATTGCACACTAATTAACTGAATTGAAAGGGCAAAGTTTACCTGAAAAGAACCACTAGACCAACACAAAAGAACTGAACAAAACAAAACAAACAAGCAAACAAAACTAAAACCAATAAACAAACAAAAACAAAAACCCAAGACTAATGAATTTCAGCCTTGGAAGTCCTAAACTAAACAATTACCAGACAGGTCACTAACACTTGTCTTCTAAATACATGTCTGTGTGTCAGAGTGAGGTGCCTGGACAGACACTTGAATTAACTAACCTGGTAAGCCAGTTTTTAACCAGATTAGTCACCTAGTTTTCCTTAGGGTATTTATTTCAGTTTGACAGGCCCTTGTTGTTTTGGGAGGACAAAAACTAGCAAATCCTTTTCCTTCCTCTCTTCCTTTCTTTTGTCATCAAAAAATGTCATGTGCAATGTCCACACTTGTCATTGTATCTGCTCTAGACCTTTGTTAACCAAAGTTAGGATGGACCAAGGGACAGCAGTGACTGAAGTTAATATTTTGCCTCTCAAGGCAAATTTCCATTTTGGAATCTTTCCTTGACACTGATGTAAGACCACAGGCCTCGAGCTACAAACTCATTGAAGGTGTTTTACTTTAAAAATATACAAGGCTCCAAAAATTCCCCCACCAAATTTATTAAAAGGGCCTTCAGTTCTTTTAATACCTTGAGAGAGCAGAAGGGAGAAGACACTGCACACGTTTCCCAGAAGTTCAAAAATAGCACACTTTTACTGGCAAACTTTAGAAAATAAGGGAGCTTGGCACATGCTAACCCATACAACTTAGCAAAATCCAAACTATCTGGCTGCAAGTCACCCAAAATTTTAAGAAATTAGATTAGAAGGAGAAGAAGTAAAGAAAGAAAGATAAAAAGTGAGAATTCTAGCTACCACCCAGAGTCCTGTGAAAATCCAGTTTCCAAATGTCCAGTTGGCAGAGTCCAGACACATGGAGACCACATGTTGCTGCTTTTATTTGCTTTAACCCCATCTGTGGCCACATCCCCCTGCTCCCAGACTCATCTGGGGCTGGGTTAGGGACTCCGTTGTGGTGTGGGGTAGCGCTCCCGGTGTCCAGTCACTGACAACTGCTCCAGAGTGGCCCAAGGAGGCTCTAAGGGGCTGGAGTATGGAGTTGTGAAATTTGACCTGTCCGTTCCCCCACACATACATTTGAGTTGGTCCGAGCCAAGAATTAATATAATAATCCAGTGTCCCTGAAAGGAAACATCTGATATTACTGAAGTCTTTTTAATAAAAAGAAAAAATGAATTTTTCCTTTTTTCTATAAATAATGCCAAACTGCATGTTTCTAGGCCATAGCCTATAGAGGAAACAAAGTATGTAGTGAAATACGTAACTTAACAGCATAATTACTATTTTTCTTTGTAACAGAAACCTTTTTCAGTTAAGACATTCATCTTTTATATTTTACTTACCAGAAAGACAATATTGTAGAACTATATTCTGTTTACTTTCTTGTGCTCATAATTACAACATATTTTAATAAGCAGTGATTAAAAATGATTCTTCCCCTTCCTATCCCCTATATTATGTTCTTAATATACAGAGTGAGGTGCTTTGCATGAATTTACCAGTCTAATGAAAAATTGCCTATTTTAAGATTTTCTTGAGAAGGCTTAATGAATATTAGATGGGTTCCTATTAGCTTGATTTGTGTTTACAAAATAGTTTGAACATATTTGATAAGTTCATCCCTGGTGTCTCTACAAGATAGGAGATGAACAGTTTGAGATCAGGCCTGCCAAGAAGGACTTGGGGGTGCTGGCAGATGAGAGGCTGGACATGAACTGCCAACGTGCACTTGCAGCCCAGGAAGCCAGTCATGTCCTGGGCTGCATCAAAAGCAGCGTGGCCAGCAGGGCAAAGGAGGTGATTCTGCCCCTCTACTCCACTCTGGTGAGAGTCCACCTGCAGTGCTGCATTCAGCTCTGGGGTCCCCAGCACAGGAAGGACATGGACCTGTTGGAGCAGGTCCAGAGAAAGGCCACAAAGATGATCACAGGGTTGGAGTGCTTCTCTGATGAGGAAAGGCTGGGAAAGCTGGGACTGTTCAGCCTGGAGAAGAGAAGGCTCCAGGGAGACCTCATTGCAGCCTTTCAGTATTTTAAGGGGATCTATAACAAAGATAAGGACTTTTAGCAGGGTAATGGTATTAAACTGAAGGAGGGTCAATTTAAACTAGACATAAAGAAGAAGTTTTTTACAATGAGGATGGTGAAGCACTGGAGCAGGTTGCCCAGAGAGGTGGTAGATGCCCCATCCTTAGAAACGTTCAAAGTCAATTTGGACAGGACTCTGAGTAACTCGAACTAGATGAACATGCCCCTGCTTATTGCAGGAGGTTTGGAGTAGATGACTTTTAAAAGTTCCCTTGCAACTCAAACTATTCTATGATTCCATTATTTTGATAAACTGGGTCTTGAGAAAGATGCTTTTTATATCTAAAGAAATTGCTTCTTCATGGAAATGCAGCATTTAAAAATGTATCTTCACCCTTGTATTATCCAGTTAGCTTTATAGGGTGTCTCAGTTTAATGAGACAGAAGTGTTTGCTAAGGAGGGCGAGTTATGAGGAAGACCAAGCTTCCCCCTCTAAGGAATTGTGAATCCGAAATTAAGAGCTTCCAGTCGAGGAAATGTGGAGAAAGAAGGAGAAAAAAACCCCAACCCTTTATAAAGGATATGTGTGTATAGATAGCACAACAAAAGAACAAAAATCAAACAACAATCCTGCACCCAAATTCCCCCCCAAAACCAGTTCTTTTCGCCTTTTGGCGCATTTCTAACCAGGACCGGCAGGGGGCGCTGCTGGGTCTGCAGTTGCCCTGCGGTGGCCGGCAGGGGGCGCTGCAGACGAGCCGCACGTGGCCGACGGCGGATCTCGGCTGTGCCGCGGGTTCGAGACCCGCGGGGCCGGGATGCCGCTCTGTCCAGCCAAGAGGGGGGCAAACCAGGAAGAAAGGGAAAAAGCTCACAAGATGCTGGCAGTTTCCGTGACAGCAGAGGTGGGGGGCGGCTCCGCAGGGACTCTCTTACTGGAGAGCGAACCGGAGCTCCCAGGTCCTTGGCAGCTCCGAGGGGGGCACACAGGCCTCGGGCAAAGCGGGACGCGAGGGGTCGGAGGCGAAACTGGGACCTCCCTCAGGGCCCGAAGAAGTGGCGGCCCCGCCGAGGAGAAAAAGACCCTGAACCCGGAGCTTGCTTCTGCACCCTGCACGCTCCCTGAGTCTCAGTAAAAGTGAAGTTAAAAAGTTGCGGTTTCCCCAGGAGAAAAACTCACCTCCCCCCAAAGTCTTCTGAGCCAATTAGCTTGGGATGTGGGGCTGTCGGCTAGCGCTTTTGTGTGTGTGAATCACTCCAGCCGCTCCCTTCCCCTCCCTGGGTCAACACCTTTCTTTCACATTGGTACAGGGAAAAAATTCCCAGCTGGTTTTGTGTGTTTGTTTGTTTGTTGGGGTTTTTTTGTTTATTTTTCATTACAACAGGCAAACCTATGAGATAGGGAATCTTCTTAATCTCAGAGGATACTTTGTAAAGAAATATATTATAGCACTGTGAATAGATAAAGTATAAGTTTAATGGCGTAAATAGAACTAATCTAAAGTTCAGTCTAGGCATTTCAAAATACTCAAAAAGTATCATATGCATCTAGATAGAAGACAAAAAAACATCCTTTATGTTTCACCTGTACGTATTAAAATTTCTAACATTTTCTGGATTTAATTCTTCTTTGCACTAGAAAACAGTTATTAATGAAAACCAAGGAGTCTTGATTTAGAAGGCTGTTAGTGATGCAGAATCCTCTGTCACATGGGATGCTTACTCTAACAGCTGCCTAGTTTTAAATATTTTAAAAAGTGGAATTATATCTATTCTGCATTACTTTATTATCAATTGCCTGTTGCCAGGACTGAACAGACCATCAGGAAAGTTTCTCTCCTCCATAAGTTCTTACCTGATCAGTAATTCCCTGTTAAACTCTTCTTTGTAAATTAGATTAAGTTCCCTAAGGTTTTGATTGAAGGAATTACGGTTTTTTATTGTTTTCCTTTATTTCCCAGTTAGTTGATTTTCCTATCATATTTGCATCGCTCTCTACTAGTAAGTTTTTCATGAGAAAAGGCCAGTAGCATGGCCTTCCCTTTTTCATTATTGACCTACTTATGTGTTCAAGGGTAATTATGTTGCCACAAAATTTCTGAAGCTGATGCTGCTGCCATATAAGCAGAAACTACTTTCTTTATTCCTAGATGGGTAACTACATTTGACCCCATCACAAATACCAGGTTTGATTATGCCCAACTTATTCAGATTGCTTCCCATCAGTAACTTGTCCTTCTTATTATCTAAATAATCCTCAATTTTTGTGTTATTTTAAATTCTGTTAGAAATTACTCTCCCAGAGATGATAAACAGAATTTTTAAAATGTGTACAAGCATTCTGCTAGACTTCCTCTAGAAACATAAGTTCTTGATGATCATTTCCTCTCACTATACCTTAGAGACATAACAAGTACAACAGTCCATTTGATGTGCAATGTAAAAGTTGTTTTGCTGCAATTGTATGATAAAAATCAGCATGTTATTTAAGTCATATGCCATATAGAAATCTACATATTTTATTTTGGGAGTGTTATCTACCACCTTTGTCAGCTTACCTTGTTACCTTATTCTAAATAAGAAATCAAATTACTTTGATGCATTTTTCACAAATCTAGGTTGACTGGCATTAATTATGTTATCCTCCTTTAATTCTTAATTATAGTCCTGTAGCATCCATTCCACTGTTTTGAGTATGATTGACATCCAGATGACAGGTCTATAATTGCCGTCTTTAAAAGCTGAAACACGTTTCCTCTCTGTCACTGTTCTGGAACTGACAGTGTTTTAAGAGTTGCTGGAAAACCATGTTAATGGTGCACAGAGCTTGTCAGGCAGCACTATAAAAAGTTTTGTATGCAAATTATCTGGATACAGTTATTTTAAAAGTGAACTTTGGAACATTTTCAGGTATTGCTTTTATAATGTAAAGAATTTAACCCTCGTTATTTTGTGACATACCTATATAAAGATTGCTGGATTGGATTTTGACAGAAGTTAACTGTTCTTTATAATAAATACTATGTTTCATCTAAAAAGTGAATCACCAAATGAATAAATATGATTGGAGTTTTTTCTCCCGAGGAACGGATTTCATCCCCTGAAAACATTAAAGAGTCAGCACTGACCCATCTTTAAATTTGCTAAAGAACTCACCCAGTATCTGTAGTTCCCATCTCCTTATTTAGAGTAATTATTATTACCTTACTCCTTCTTTCATTTCTGGATTTTTTTTCTTATACTTTTTCTTCATTTCTAAGACTGATGGTTTGTTGAACTAGTGTGGCCTCTCTCTTTGTTGACTGCCCTGGTGGCTCTTTGGGCACTAACTATTGCCAGTGTTCTAGATTGCAGTTGGAGCTCTGTATCCTAGGCCCGTACTTTTGTCCTTTAAATTTTAAAACAAAGCAACTTGTAAAGAACTATGCCTCTAACTCCTCTTAAAAATAAAAGAGTAGTCTTATTCTCTCAAAACCAAATCAAGTTTATGAAATTGCCATATCAAGGCAGCCCAGCTTTAGCCACTTTCCAAGGAATCCCAGCTGTAGGATGCTACCCTGTATTTATTCACTTCCCCATCCTTTCTAATAAAGGTGTAAAAGACTATTTGTTTTCCAAAAAAAATTTTCTTTTTTCTCCAGGGAAAAGCAAGTGATATTGATAGAATGGATGAACCCAAGTTCACCATGTAGACCACTAGTAATTGGGTCATGCTGAAGAAGATAGTTTGATTAACTTTGTAGTTCTGTCTTCTGCTCCTGTAAACAGATGAAGGCAGCAAAGTACTTTGCAAGAACCTCTTAAAATACTTCATGAAAATAGTGTCTCTACACTTTGTTTTGTTTTAAAAACACATTAATAATTGAGTTACTGCAGTTAGAAAGAAAGAAAACTAGTTAAAAAGCCTAGCAGGCAGATGAGTAATTTTGGGATTGTTATGGTTTAGGAGGCCTTGAATATGTAAATCACAAAACAATAAATTGAATACTATTTTCCTTGTATTTTCCACCTTTTTTATTATATTGACCAAAATATTGTAGCTTATTTAGTATAGAACCATTTTTGCTCTTTCTCTTTCTTAAATCTGTTCTCTTTCAGTTGATGTTTGCTCCTTCTATAATTCAGCAGTAATTTATCTGGGTTATTATTTAAAATGAATACTACAAGAGAAAATCTGTAATTAGGTATCAATAAACAGATTTAGGAAAGGCAACAGATTGGCTTGTTACTACAGAACATTGATTTTCTGTGCTTGAATAACTAACTTGGAGAACAAAAAGGTGTGCTTTGGTCTGCCACAACTGTTTCTTTTAACTGTTTAATAAATATATTTCTTAAACTTTTCAAAAAATAATAACAACCTCTTTTAAAAATGGGACCCCATAAACATAAAAAAATGCTGTCTTTTTCATACTTCACATATTTTACTTGCCTTCCAGCAAGGTGGAGAAAGTATATGACTTTTTTAGACTACTTACAATTTGACCTGACTTTTTGCAAATTACTGGCTCTGATTCTGCTTTTTCATAGGGGCATTCAAACAACATAAGTCAGTGTAAACTGACTTTTGGATAAAATTCAGTTCTTTGTATGAAACCTATTTTACATCTATATCATCCCAATTGTTGCCTGGAAATCAAGTGGTTCAATGATTAATAGAAAGCGGCAAAAGAGAGAATTATTTAGGCAAACAAACAAAACAGTGCTCTATGTATGAAAAGATAAGTAAATAATTTTGTTAAAAAATACTGCCTCAGTCAGATGGAGTGGATAATCAGTGAAGCAGGAGTATCTTTCAGCTACCAGCAGTATGTGAGAATGACCTGTTAGTTATAGATGCTTTGAATAGTACAGCATCTGCAACATCAAAGTGATAATTATTTCCATGTTTTTGTTTTATTTCATGTTAAAACTGGAGGGTGGGTGAGTGTGGGGTGGGTGCATGTGTCCCAAGTCTGCCTTTGATATAAAATTGTAAGTGCCTCTCTACATGTGGTAATTTTAATTACTTCTGTTTTAGTGAGAATAAACATTGCTGCTAATCTGTATTATGCTGTATGCCATGTCTGTAATGTGCAAGGCCCGGAGATGCATTTTTAGGATGCCAGAGGTCTACTCACTGATGTGTTGATCAATCTCTTTTACCTATTCCTGTAGCTCCTTTTCCATGGCACTAAAAGAATGAGGTTGTGAAGGGTGAGTCTGCAGAGAAGATAGTTCATTTGCATTATTGTTTGTTTTTGAGATACCATGGAAGACAGACAACCTCCTTAGAGAAGGATAGACCTAACAGAGAGAAGGCAGCATAATAATCGTTAATTTTGATACTTAGAAAACATTAGTGCTACCTATTTCATTTATAATGTCTATAAAATTAAGAAAAAAACAGAAGAGAGAGATTAATGTTGAAAATTATGTCAAGTCAGAAAGTTATTTTTTCACAGGTTACTTGAACTGATAAATATAGGAGAAAGAAATCACAGGATGCAGTTCACTTTCAACTTCATCAAGGTTTTTGACAATCCCAGCTTCTTATAAGAAGCTTCAGCTGCATTATCAAAAGTAGTGATTCCCAAGCTCAAGTTTGAAAGCAGGTGGGGAGCTTACTCCCTTAGTTTCCCTGAGCTTGTGTATTTATAGTTAAGATCAACAGCCATCCTGTGAAGTGCTCCTAATCCAGCTCCACCTTCAAAAGACAGTTTCTGAACAACTCCAACCTGTTGAGCATTTGGTATCTTTTAATTTTCTCTAAGACATCGGCCTTTTGGCCCAATTTGCATTTGAAGTCTAAGCAAATCCTGTCACTAAGCTCCTCAGGGAAATAGGTATTTCCTTTGTTGTCGTTGTGAATGTCAGTCACTATCTGCTGCAGCTGCTAGTCCATTGGACTTCCTTCCAAGACACATGTCTGCTGTCTGTCCCCGTTTCAGGGATTCCTTGACTGTGTGCTGTAACAACATCATCTTTGTCATACTGTCACGTTCCCATTTCTCCCCAGTCTAAGGTCTTTCCTCTTCTGTGGTTGGATCCATTCCATTCTCCTGCTCATCCACTACCTGAGGTTAACCATTTCTTTGCTTTTGGTAGTTACAAAACCAGAGTTGCAATTGCATTAACCAGGAATATTTGTGGGAATGAGATACTGCAGTTATTCTACTTCCTTTAGTATGGATATCTCAGGGACTCGTGACTCCCATGACAGGCTTAGCAAAGAAACATAACATTTTCTTAAAGCTAGTGTTTGATTTGATGCAGCCACCTTCAAAAAGTTTCTGACTAAATGTAGGAACTCCAGAGTATAGGAACCACAAAACTAAGAGATTTAGAAAATAAGTTTTCCAAAATATGAAAAGAAAGAGTTTAGCTTTAGTTTCCTAGTTTTAGTTTTCTAGCCAGCCTCTGACTGCATGGCCTGTGCACTTAGCAATGCAGTTGCCCATGCAGATCCCATATCTCCTGGGCTTGGGTACTGCAAATCTGTTTCATCAACAACATCCCACCATCTCAGCTACCCTCACAACCATATGACACTTCTCAACACTTTAGTGAACTAGAAGCTAGGCTTTTCTCTCAAAAAAGCATTGGTTGCATCTTGCAGACCAATGCATACTTTGCAATACCATGTACAGCGGTAGCAGGAAGCTGGAGATTGATGGGAACACTAGTGTTTCTAAAAGTCAAGAAAATCATAAGGATATATACAGCTTAATATGGCTAATTTAATTGTTATAAAGAAATAGCCTCACTTCCACGTGCATATAATAGAACAAAACCTTACAAAACTCAATAGACCTGACTCACCTCTATCTTTCCATTGATTAAATGTATAATTTAGGATAACTTACAAGTATAGCTGAAAGCAGTCATGGCTGGGCTACGCGAACAAAGATTTGGGAAGGGCTCTACCCATGTTTGTTGCAAAGCTGAAAGCAGTAAGAACATAAGAAACACCTTATTGGGTGAGATGAATGGTTTGCCCAGAAGAGTATTTTTCTTTCAGCAGCAGTAGCAGGAGTGCTACTTACTGGGAGCATACAGGCTTGGCCAAGGCTTCCAGTGCATTCCCTTGCCCTCAGTCATGTCTCCCCTTTCCTTTTCTCCAGCATGAGAAATTCCAGCCTCCACCCTTTCCATAATTTTTCTTGACATTGGTTATATCCTCTTTAACTCCACTGGCTCACCATCTCATCTTAGGGTCTTAGCTTTGGAAGCAGAAATAACAATTTAGCACTTTATTGTTTGAACATGAGGTTGCAATATATGGGACAGTCCTGAGGATGACAAAGGTATTCTTCTGGGCATGTGAACCATGTCTGGAGGAACAGAATCCACGTTCCTTGCTATTATTCAGTTCCCTGCAGACATAGATCAGGCCAAGGTCATTAATCCCAATATTAATTGCTTTTCTTCCTCATTAAGTTGACTGTGTTAGAAAGCTAGCTCCATCCAGCTGTGGAGAAGGGACAATAAAATCTTTTTGATGGTTATTGCCTAAAAAGAGTTGCAAGTATAGGAAATGTTTCTGAGCAGAAGAGAAAGGACATATGTATTAAAGGTATTTCAAAAGGATAGCTTTGACAATTTGATTTTGAAAACACAGTATCATGTGAATAATAGTTGTGTTCCTGCCTTTTATTTTCAATTATAATAGAAGGATACACACCTTCTGTACCATTGTGCTTAACTTTTTGGTTTATGTAAGTTTCCTATGGGCTGGCAATATCTGTGTTGTATGATTTGTCCAGCCAGATAAAATAATGTCTCTGTTTGAAAATTACATTATGTATTTCTGGGTACTTCTTCATTCTGGATCAGTAAATAAGAACTGCTTAATAGTGCATTACATGACAGGTTTTTTGGTTTTTTTATCTTTCAGAAAGGAGTTTTAAAAGGAGTAAACTGGTATACAGCAAGCACTCTAGTAAAACATCAGAAAATTTTTTTTCCTTTCTTAGTTATCCCAGCAAAATTGTTTTAAATTTTTTTCTCTTTACTTAGCCTAATGATAAAACCTTAACAGTGAACAGTGATCGTTTTAATAAGCATTTCCAAAACCAATTCGCCTATTAGAATGTTGACTCTGATATTTCTATACCTATAGTTGTAGTATTTACTTTCTTTAATTTATTCTACTGACAGTCTTTTCTGTGTTGAGAGGAAAAAAACAAAAAACCTTGGCTCATTGTTTCTTGGCTTTTACCCTGTAAATTTCTTCTTGTTTCTCTATCCATCGCTTATAATGCCTACTGTGATATAAAGTAGCAACACACAAAACCTAGTTAAGGAAATGCTAATTATGAAGTCTGAAAAGTTTGGAAACATTGGGATTGAGATCCTTTGATTTGAATTATATTGCTCATTCATTTCTTTCTTGATCAAATACTTTTTTTTTATAAACTGCATCTTTTTTTTTCCTAAAATGATTCTCAGAAAAAAGCAATAATGTTTTTCACTGAATTTTCATAACCTTGAACATAAAAGGCATTGAGAATCTCAGCCCAAATACTTAAGACTTTTCAAATTTGTAAGCAACGAGTTCTTTATATAAGGTTTTTAATCACAACGTGGACTGTGGCACTAATCCATTGCTTGGATTACAACCGAGCGTATACTCTGTGTCACAACAAGCCTGCACCCTGGATGACCTTGGCTGGGATGAATCCTGGATTCACAGATCCATGTCGCTCTGTTTTGGCATCCAGCATTCCTTCAGTGTGTGGAATTTGCTTCTAGACAGATGTGGCTCATATATCTTTTTCCTATTCCTGTTAGGCTGGGCCCAGGAAGGCTTCTCCTGCAACAGCTGACTTTGCTGTTCAAGGTTATAGACCTTGTGCCTCTATCCCTTTCCTTCCTATTAGTAGCTGGTGGGATATGTCTAGCATCTGTCTGACATTTGGCAACATCAAGATTTATTCAGCTAAATAGAAATTCATTAGGAGACCCAGTTTATTTATTAGTAAATGTTTTCTCTGGTGGTTTAGATCTACTTCCAAGATTTGGATTTATTTACTCTTCCCTTTCCTCCCATTCTGTCAGAGTGAAATAGCAACAGCCAACAAAGGCTTTTACTGTATGCTTTTCTCTTAATTTAACATTTCTCTCCCATGAGACCCCCATATATGTAAAATCATACAGGCAAAGCAGCAAATATTTCCAGAGGTCTATGTTTTACAAGTCATAAACACCATTTTTCTGCTCTTTTTCTGGCTTCAAGCCTGGTTACAATGCTCTGTACTTAATTACTAAGGGCACAATAAGGAAGCTGAAATTTTGCTTGAGAAGCCCTTGAAGGATGCCAAATTCATTTACGTGTTTTTCCAAAAAAAGTAAAACTCACTTTCTGGAGTTAACATTCCCTTTAGGCAACTTGTGATCCATAGATTATTGACACAAAGTGCTGTAACTGCTCTTTCAAAACCTTTATAATTTACAGAGCCTGTATCTGCTTATTCTAAAGAAATAATTACAGTCTGTCCTTAGGAACTTTTTGACCACCACACAGAACAAAACTATATTTTCTGAAATGTTGCTGCATCTCCTGTTCCCAGTTCAATTTCGAAATAATCATTATAATTACACAGGATGCAGTATTGCAGTCTTGTTACTAGAAGAGATCCATGAAAAGTAGATATTATGCAACACATTTCTTAAATGTTCAGTATCTTTACTGTGATTGTTTAAATGATGTTCCATTTTATTTAAACCTTTTCCACAGTCTTATGTAAGGCTTGCAGCAGAACCAACATTTCTATAAATATTAGAAAAAAAATATGTCCTGGGTCTCAGAAGTTTAAAATTTCATTCCCAACTGTATTTTGCCTTAGTTGAGTTTAATAACACTGCCTAAACTCCCTTTTCAATTTTATAACAGCAATGATACCTACTTCCTACATAAAACACTTCACAATCTCTTGAACAAAAACCCTACAAAACAATAAAAAAACCTGTATTTTTTTATACATTAACTATTTTTTCAGTATTCCCAGAAATTATGTTCTCTTTATTTAATATAAAGATAAACCAATATGATTAGAGACCTACACTTTAAACAAGTGTACCTCAAGAAACAAGTTTTCTTTTCTTCATCCTTAATCATGATTTATTTCAAATTGAGTTCTCCTGAAATGTAAATAAATACAGTACTTTATATGCCTCTATATTTATTCAAGAGGAAGATTTGAAAGAAACTGCACTAGAGTGACTCAACAGAAAGAATAAAACAAAATATAATAACAAAAATAGATAAATAAGGATTGGTTTATTTACTCCTGTCTTTTCTATTATACACAAAACTTCATTTCCTAAAGATAGAATACTGCTGCACCATGCTCTTTATCTACCTGTTTTGGCATTTGCCACAGCAACTTTTGAATCTGTTGGCTAATTTTGAATATGTTGGACAGAGATAGAGCTTGTAATGCTGGTTAAGTGTCTACGAATTTCATGAGAACAGGTAACTACTAGGAGGTAAGAAATCTTGTTAGTACCTACATTGAGAAAAAAATGAAAACACCACTCATGTTTATTAGGCACCAAAGAATAAACTTGAGAAGAAGTTATTTTGAGAGATTCAAACATCAAAAAAAACTTTTATGGGTTTTTTTGCTGCTTCCAATAGAAAAAAATCTGCATGGGGAAGATACATATTATGAGTCAAAACCTGAAAGGTAGCTAACTCATGACAGACAGGACAACAAGGACTCCAATCAGAAGTAAAAGCTGAATCGAAGGAAAAGTATAATTAAAGTCATACAAAGCAATGTTTTGGTAGCTGTTGGAAGTCAACAAATCCACTACACACAGAATTAAGGATGTTATAGTCTCGTGCAGTGGGTTTCTGCCCTTTTCTTACATTTGAATATATAATCTTTTGGGTTACTTTCCTCCTTCTCAAGCATAAACAATATGAATGGTCATATAAGTCAAAACAGAAAGTCTCTGTTAAGCAATGACAGTGATTGAATGCATGGGGAAGAGTATGAATGCTTCTCACAAATATTTTTCTAATCATCTACTAAATCTAGTTTATGGACTTCGTGAGCTGCATACTCTTCCTGTGCATTTAGTAATTCTTGTTGGATTTAGCTTTCATGGACTTGTTCCAGATCCATATAAATATTCAACATGCATAACTTCCTTTGACATGGAGTTCCACGGGTCTGTCACCCACAAACCTTTTGTTTCCTTGTTTTGAACCTAATCTCAACACTTGGTGGCTTTTGTTGTTCTTGCAGGAGAAAGAGTCAGCAGTTTATCCCTACCCACCAGTCCATGTCACTCAATTTCACAAACCACTACTTATTGTTGCTTTTTCAGCCTGAGAACAACTCACTGACCTGGTTGTTCTCACATGGAGCCTGTTTGACATACACCTTTCCAGCTCTTCTCTCAGAATGTCACGATTCTGCTAAACACTTTCGGAGGTAATCAAGCTAGAACTGCTCAGAGTATTCAAGTTGCCAGTGAATCACAGATGTATACAGTGATATAATGATGTTCTCTGTTTTACTGTCTTTTCCTAATAATGTTAGCTCAGTTGTTTAAAACTTAGTGCTAATAACTCCGAGGTGGTTGGTTCGATCCCCTGTATGGGCCATTCACTTAAGAGATGGACTCGAGGATCCTTATGTATCCCTTCCAACTCAGAATATTCTGTGATTCTAGTAGCATCTTGTATTTGACTGTTAATGGGTATTGATAAGTGAATTCATGCAGGAACCCATAACTTCTCACTTGTTTGTTCAAGTCTAACAAACTTGTTCAGCATAAAAAAAATAAAACATTAACAGCTTGGGATTTCACTTTTTTTTCTCTTATCCACCCTCTGAAGACTTGTCAGACGAAAGAACTGAGGTCTTACATTAGATGTGTCTGAGGCCTGTATGGATAAAATTCATTTAGTAACCACTGTATATAATGTAAATAACTAATTTGGTAAAAAATCCTGTTTCATAGAAGTAGTAAACGATATCTTTACAATTAAATTTTCCTCTCTTCTCTAGGAACATATTTTAATAATGTCCCACTTATAAAATTATTAATGGGGCCTGTAAATGTAAGTAATTAAGCTTAAGGGTTACTGAATTAATCCTTAATGTGATTGATTTTTACATTTGAAAAAAGCTATAGAATAACTGACTAATTATTATAATGGATTTGCCATACTCATCAGTTTCCTTTGAGCTGATTCTATAGCCAGAGTTCTATAGTTTTTTCTCTCTTATCCCATTTAATCTCACTTATTGCTAGGTTTTTTTCAAAAAATGTTCACCAGAAAGTTTAAAAAAATTTGGGTATCATCTTACTTTATAAAAAAAGCTGAAAATGAAAATGTAAGCTTATGAAAACTGATGATATTTCACTTTTCCCTACATCTATTTTACTTTTCAGGAAAGATAGAAAAAGGTAGGTTACAAAAGCCTGGGAGTTTATTTTAGGGAAAAGTTTTGAACTTCTTGTAGAAATTCTCACATTTTTTCATGAACTCTGTTCATCTTTTTTTGTATTCACCAGCTTCAATTCTCATTTTAGTTTTTGAGGATTAGATCTCATCCAAACTTTTTTTCCCCTTAGATTATTAGCATCCTGTGTACCTGTCAGTCAAAGAAAGTAAGGTTGTATTCACGTTCTATTCTAAAGCCTTGAGGTGCAACAATTGGGTTTTTTTTCTTATGTTAATGCATCTCTTGACAGCCTTCTCCGGTGTCGTCTCATAGTGGTGCGCTATTGACATGTTTCTAGCTACCAATACAAAGCTCAGCTGTGAGGGCTGCTATGGGAAAGATTTACCCCATCTCAGCCAGATTCAATACAACTATGTAGTTTGTAGTCCTGAATAAAGAAAGCCTATGGAGCATTACGGAATTAATTCCCTCCTTACCTGAATGAAAAGTTATTATCTCATCTAATCACCTGATGTCCTATTACAGGAAACTTGTTAGCACTGTTGGGAAATCTCTTGTGGTCAATTGTTGCAGTCACTGTGTAAATTTTTAAGCTCTTCTGCTCTGAATTTTATTTTACCATTGCCTAATAGCTTCAAGGTCTGCTGTCTGTTTTACCCAAACAGATTCTGGTCAGCCTACCTCATGACTGGCTCTGGTTGTTAGATTTTGCTACAAAGTGTCTGCTAGATGAGGTTTGCAAAGCCTCTATCCTGTAAGGCATCACTGGAAATCCTCCTCTCTTTTGCAATTACATTCAAGACAAACCAGATAGCTCTTATTTAATCAGCAAAAAGGTTGTCCCATTAAGCAGTGGTGGTTATATATCTATTGAAGCAAAATCAAGTAACAGGCCTTGTATAAATATAGGTCATCAGTGGTTACCTTTCCTAACTACAAATCTTGTTAGGAAATAAATTAGTTTGAAATGAGCTGTTTTCCAAAAGCCCATGTTGATTGGATTTGTCAATTCAGTTATTTATTATCTGAGCCCATCATTTGCTAGCATCGGTCTCATGGGGATGGGCCAATAATTACTCAGAGCACCTTATTTAGCCTTTTTAGCATATTTATTAGTTTTGGTCTTCCCAAACTTTCCTGTTGTTTTGTAACTCAACAGCATAGAAAGTTTTTAACCAGTCCTTCTAAAACTTTTAGATGCAGAATTTTAAAATGATGATTTTAGCATTTCTAATTATATGCTTCTCTCTTTTTGTCTTTTTGTCTTATTGATCTCTTTTTCATCTAATAGGAACATGGCAGTAGTGGTATGATTCTGTCTGCTTTTAATACAGCTGGGCAGTTCTTGTTTCTATCACTCGCTTTCCTATCAAGTACTTAACTTCTTTTCATTTTTTAATTGTCTGCTTCATAATTTTCAACCAATGTTATTTTCCATTTTTGTATTTTATATGTCCATTTATATGTGCATATACACAGGGATATTAATGTAATATATATGTGTAATTCATGTATATGTATCATAAGGTATATAATATAATTTTAGAGAGAGAGAAATATATATGGTGCAATTTTAAGTTCTTTGTTCTCTTTTTCTTTTTTTTTATTTACAGATGGCTTTCTCTTCTAACTGTGGTATGTTAAATGGCTATTAAAATATTTTTCAACCATGCTTCACTACTAGTCATTGTGGTTTTTTCTATTTAAATTCCTTCTCTGAAGTTTTTTGTCTGATAGTTATTACCAGTTCTTAACGGGCAGCCACTAAGCATTTATGTATATGTATACACACACACAAATATATATTTACATATATATATTTATATATATAAAAAACTTTTTCTAACAGAAAGTAGGAAAAGTAAACAAATAATTTTTAAAATTAAAATAAACAGACATAACCCTAGCAAATTACAATTTTTCCGTTACCCCCCAAAAATTTTAATTACCTTCCTGAGGGACAGAAGTTAGTCCTGTATCCCCCCACTGATTTGGTATAAACAAGATCAAACCATAATATCTAAACTGAGATGATTAGACACTGTAGAGATTAGCAGTTTGCTAAGTGAAACTGAAAATTCACCTTGGTGTGTGTAGCAGCATGAACTGTTATTCTAGAAATAGCAGGAGATAAGTTTAAGAGCATGAGGGAAAGTTAACAATAGCTGTGATAAATACTATAGTTAGAGTACCCTTAATTTGCAGAAACAAATGTATTTTTCTGCTTCTTACCATTCTTTATTTCTGGACTCTTTCTTGGACATACATAATGAGCAAAAACTTGGTAAATGTAATTTTCATTTATTTAAAAATGCATCTATATTGTAATTCTTCCATAGCATTGTAAGTCATGTGCTAACAGGACATGGTTATTCTGCTAGTGAAATGGAATCATTTGGCCTTCAACATCACAGTATTGAGTATGCATCTGAGACATAGATATACATTTTATATCATTTAATGACCCTTTCCTTAAAGAGCCCAAATGCTCATTGGGAAGCTATCCAATAAATAAGTGAGAAAGGCAGCCTTTGTAATGACTAGTTAAGTATCTTATACAAAAGTACGTGTAAATAGAAAAGCCATCTTTGAAGTTTAAATGCTATTTAAAAATCCATACTATTGTACAAGTTTCCTACTAGCCAGTACTATAGAACAGAGGTTCTGTGCCCTGATCCTGGCATATGGTGGGTGCTGCACTGCCACACACTGCTTTCCAAGTAGACAAGAGCTTCTGGAGAAGGATTGGGGTAAGGGAATGTACCTGGAGAACAGGGCCCTGACATTGGACTAGCAGGTGGACCTGACCTGGCAGTGCCTTCACCCTCCTTCCTTCTGCCACTGTGATCCCAGGGAGCATTGCAATCTCACCAGGAGATACACGGTTGAAAACTCCCTCTGCCAGACACGAGCAGCATCTGTAAGTCTCTATGTGCTGGAAACACACCCTCACATAAACATATTCACCCTACTAATTTAACAGGTAGTATTACATATTGTTAAAACCTTTTAATATCTAACAGCTCGGCTCGTGAGGACTCCACCAAGATCTTCATAAATACCTACTTAAGAGGGAATCTAGATTATTGAGTTGAAATATATGGAAAAGTATTTGTTCTTTTTTTTCTTCTTTCCATAGAGATTCCTACCCTTTTCTGCTTGTTGTTGTTAGCTCTTGTTAAATGCTGACCCTGATATTGATAGGTTGTGGGAGTTTTTTCCTTCATGTGCATCTGTTCAAAGATCAAATTTAGAGTCTTATAAATAGCACTAAGCTCATCCATGTTGAAGCAAGAAGATATTTTAGGTCTTCTCCAACATGTAAATTCAACAGACTGGAGTTTTCAGCAAATATCTTAAAAAGTAAGTAACCTTAACTCCAAATTCTTTTCAAAAATAAAACTTTCCTGAACTCTGTTATGCAGATTATAGCATGCCTGAGTAGGGGATTATTTCATTGCTTATAGTGACGGCAAAGAACGTTAAAAACTTACTAGAATTGAACTATTGAGGTAGAGCTACCAACTAAAGTTTCTTAAAACATATTCCATGTGAAATCTTCATTGAACAAATGAATAATTGGTGTGCAATTCCAAATAAAGCCACAGTAAATAGCTTGGTACAATTAATTGCTATTAATTCATATTTAAAATATAAAAATAATTTCTCTTCTAAATTTGGAAAACATGCATAATAGATCAACAGTTAAGAAAATACTGTAAGAATAATTTGTAGTTTGAACTTTAGATAAAAGAAGGAATAGAGTCCCCAGAGATTTATCTGATAATGGGAAAAAAATCCAAAACTCTAATATGCAGCATTTCAAGGTCTCTGATCAAATACTAATCTTTATAATTTTTATCTACAAAGAGATCTGCAAAGATCTTTCCCATAAGCAGTGTGTGCTTGATAAATATTGAGATAACTGTGAGAATAACTGTGAGGTCAAACGCATATTTTGCCAATGGCATTTGGAAAGCTGGAAATAAGGACAAAAATGAAGAAAATGGGAAATGATAGGAGAGAGAAATATCTCATATGAAAATCTAAGTCAACTGGATATGGATATGGTTATCGATCAGGTTATATAACTTCTCTGTGTGTTTTAAGGGTTTAAGTACCTCAGTGCTAGCCAAGCAGTGAAACGCGTGCACGTGTGCGCACGCACATTGCACAGGCAAATCCCACTTACACCGCTCCCTAAATCACTGAAGAACTTTAGCTGGGAGGAGAGTGGGCTCAGGGGGATCTCACCAATGAATATAACCACCTGATAAGGGGGAGTGAAAATGACAAAGCCATACTTTTCCAAATCTGATTGGACATTTTACCAAGTAGCTTGCTCTTGGTGACCCTACTTTGGGCAGGGGCTTGGACCAGGCACTGCCCAGAAGTGCTCTCCAGCCTCAACCCCTCTGGGGCTGGGACTGTCCCTGAAAGGATTCACTGCTCTGAGCGTAGGTG
Source organism: Corapipo altera (assembly GCF_003945725.1). Classification (NCBI taxonomy): domain Eukaryota; kingdom Metazoa; phylum Chordata; class Aves; order Passeriformes; family Pipridae; genus Corapipo; species Corapipo altera. The sequence goes on along the minus strand of NW_020884876.1, from coordinate 84,014 downwards.
TAATGTCTTTGCCACTTGTGGCTCAGCATAAAAGTAATGCTGAGGTGAAACAGTGTTGGTCATTAGTCTTGTGGCTTCAAACGTAGACCTGCCAATTTTGAAGCTGTTCTGTGAATTTATAGCCAGACATGTTAATAACATAAGAAACACCTAGACCAAATATAAGAGTTAATAAAATATCTTTGCAGTTTGAAACAATAATGCCAAAAGGTACACAATGTGTTACAGAACCAATGTGTTTAATTTTTTGTGTTGCTTATATATGATTCAGACAAACAGTCATGCCCACACACAGGATATATGAAATAACCCTGTGTATGCAAAATTCGAATAGTTATAAAAAGTTAGTCAGAATGCAGAAGGGAAAATGGACAAATTTTTCCTTTCTTAGTCTAATCTGTCTGTAGCTGCAGGGCTGAACTATGGGTTAGTAGGAAAGAAAGATATGTTTTAATATGTTTTCTTTCCTCAAGAAATCATGCAATCATTAATCCAATTCAATCATCCAGTATGCTGTCCTTTGCAAGGCATATCTCTGGCCGGTGAAAATGTTTCTCTGGTAGTACTGATGTGCCAGCTACAGTGTCCTTGAACAGAAATCACAAACCCTGTGAACATATTTGTGGTTTTCTATTGTTTTATGAGAGTCATATATAATATTACAAAAAATAAATAACTGTAAATAGTAATTGGTTTTGAAATCTAAAATACTTCTTAAAAACATTAATTTGTAAGCATTCAGATATGGCCGCAATTTTTTTTTTTTTTATTGAAAGTAGAAAAATGAACTTGGTTTAAAACAATACTTTATTTGATGCATATATATATATTCTTTAAAAATTACTTACATTGTTTTTGGTAACAGTTACAAGAGAGGATATCTTATATACCACTTTTCAATTAATATATCATAATTTACAGTAGCGGCAGATTAATTCCTCTGTTACAGCTAAAGAAAGTAAAGCATCTTTTTTGTCACTTCCACATTATCATGAGCTTCTACAGAAAGATTCTCTTGAGTTTGTAGCTTTAAGGTTTGCTTTTTTAATTTAAGACAGTTCAAGGTAAAGATTTGTTGCAAAGGCTATTTATTGATATGTACAATCATTTCTCAACCAGAATGTCAAATTTTGAGCAGCTTCACTTCGACTTTTACCAGTCCAATTACACCATAGACGACCAGGAGGAAGGCTGCAACAGTTATGGGTCTAACGAAAACCTCTCTGGAAGCACAAAGTAAGTATAGGTGTTGTTGCAGCTTCCCTCTTCAGCAGCTGACAGTTCCAGGGCTGGCTTTGGGGCTTGCAGGAGCAGGAAAGGACTTCAAGTGATCATCTAGACTTTCCCAAGAGACGAATACTTTTTACTGAACTTTTCTTTTTAAAGGATGGTTTTTGTGCTACTTTTAGAAGAACTGATGTTACAGGTTTTTTACCTGATGGGAGTAACTGAGTTTCATGTTATTAATGTGAAATGTAGGGCACATATTGCAAGAAGTTCTTTAGGATCCTTCCCAAATTCAAGAAAAAAAAAATCAAAATATATGGTTCTTTCATTAGCAGTATGGACATATCTGAGGAGTGACACCAGGCTGCTGGGTGGAAAAGTCAGGAGTGCCTGAATTTGTGGGTGCCCTCACAGCTCCTAAATTCCCTTTCCCCTCATCTTCAGCCTGTGAGTGCCTGCACTGTGCCATTACCTGATCTGAGTGGGTACAGAGTTGGTGTGATGGGCTGAAGAATGCTGGCAGGCTGGCAAGGAGCTCTACCTGTTTGCATAGAGAGTTGTAACGAAGGAAAGCAAAGCCATGGTCAGCAGCTCAGCTCTCACTAACCACAGCAGTTATCGCGTCCAGAAAATTTCTGGGTTCCCCAGATTGAAAATAGGTGAAAAATAGATGCTACATAGTGAGTGGCTTTAAGATGTTTCTCACTGCAGTTATGTGTTTTGCTTGTTTTGCTTCTTGTCCTAGGAGCCAAACAGGAGAGCAACCTCCAGCCAGAGCTTTTGCCCCATCCGACATGCTTCTGTCCTCTAAGAGTTACACAGGTCAGATTCTGCAACCAACATACAGTCCCAATACTCTCTCTCATCTTGCTTATGCTGATGGATTTGACGAGGAACCTCCTTTGCTAGAAGGTAAAAAAGAAACCCATGGACAACATGCATGATTCCTGGGGGTGTATCTACTTTTCTTTGCCGGCTAGTGGCCATCACTAGAGAAACTGCAGCAGAGCTGCCAAGCCTGGCTGTGTGAGCTTCAGTCAACAGCTCCTGGCCCCTAAACCTACATTTTCTTCTCTGAATTCACCATGGATTCATTCAGCCTTATGACAGATAGGGCATATATTTTACCACCACTAGATGGCAGCATAACAATAAGTTTTGCATTCACTTTTCCAAATCTTTTTTCCCATTCTGTGTTTATCCTGCATACATGTTGGAAAATCTATAATTAATAAATACTGATAATCCTCCTTTTTGCATATCTAGTAATAAATTTAATAGTTTGAAGATGCTAAGTAGCTTGTTTCAGAGGGAAACAAATTGAGAAAGCTGCTTTCAGCTTCAATTAATTAATCATTTAACTGTACAAACAATGTCATTCTTTATGACAATTGAACCATTCTAATGCTAGTGGCTGATTTTGTAGTTTGCAAAAGACTTGTGCTGCATTAAAAAAAAAAAAGAATTGGAGAATTTGTCTGTGATTATTTCAGCATAATGTGAAAGGAGCGTATTCAGCCTACTGCTTTTGCATACTGGGAAGCAAGGGGAGTTTTTACTACTTAAAAGGTGCTACTACTGCCTTAAAGCCAGAAAGATCACTCTGATACAGGTAACTGGATCTCTACCTCTAAGACCTCCAAGCATTTATCTTCCCGCGCAGCTCACCCTGTAAAAAAGATGTTGCAATATGACTGCTTGTGATCCCCAAGGCTTCAGAGACGTACCTATCTATGGTCACATATGTCTGACTAAAGACACACATTTTAGTACAGAATAGCTTTATTTATGTAATGTTTTGGCTGAGCTCAAGATGATGGAGAGGTGGAACAAGATAAAGACTTGGCTTTTCCAAAAGAGCTAACAAATTGTCAGTCTTAATGCTGCCAACTGTGGCACCAAGTCCTGAGCCTAACTTTTCCCTTACTGGAGAATCTCAAGGAAGAATCTTGCAAGCTGAAGTGTTTTCCAGAAGTTATAAAACAAATCTTTGCCCCAGTAGAGTTTGTGGCAGAATTCCCATCAACTTTAATGGGAAAGAATTTTGTTCTGTTTCCAGGGGTCTCAGTATTACTTTTTAAATGAAAAAAAAAAGCGCTTATAAAAAACACTGTACATTATATTATTAACTTGCCTTGAAGGGACAAATGTCATTTTTAAGTACCTCTGGCAGTTCAGAGTTAAGATCTATTTCTTGTCAGATTTACCAGAATTAAAAAATATCTCTCTGTCCTTGGTGTTCTTGAGTATCTTAAATTCTGCAGCTGCTGTTAATTAACTTATTTTTCAACATCTAAGCTGATGTGGTATTAGATATATGTGTTTTAAATATAGGAAAAACAAATATTAACTCAAAAACGCTGAGGGCATTTTTTTGCTCATTGCCTAAAGTTTGATTTAATAAATTAATATTCCAATTTAGAATCAGAGCCGACTCTCAAACATACTGGGTATACAGCATGTTTCTGCTAAGAATACGTCATCCTACAATATTATCTTCATTGAGGCAATTAATTTGTTTGCGGTTTTGTGATATCTAATGGGTTTCTGTGAAAGTGTTGTTTTCTTGTAAGCAATTAACAATCCTGAAATTTCTTGTTGCAGAGCTTGGGATCAATTTTGAGCATATATGGCAAAAAACATTAACAGTTCTAAATCCAATGAAGCCTGCAGATGGCAGCATTATGAATGAGACAGACCTCACCGGACCTATCATTTTCTGTTTGGCCCTTGGAGCAACATTGCTGATGGTAGGATGTGGTGGAAATCTTCAGGGATTTCTTTTCCAACAAGCTAATGCCTAGGTGATAATGCATATGAAGTTGCAGAAGATGTAGTATTGGCATAAAAGGAGTCATGTGCTGCCATTTGTTCTGAGATTATGTGTTAAAAAGTCTCCTTGCTTTGACAGGACCTGCGTTAAGTTTAAATGTAATGCAGAAGTAACACAGGTGAAGTGATGTATTACTTCCAGTGACAAAAAAAGGCCATACCATTTTTGGGGTGGGATTTAATATGAACAAAGAACAGATCTGTGCCATGTATAACCTGGAGAAGCTCTGAACACCCAAAGCAGAGCAGTATGTGCTAGATAAGGACCTTACAAGGAGTTTTTAAAATAGGTAATAAAAAGACATAGCAGACCAGCCCAGTTTTTCTAACACTCTTTACACTGTTTTGAAGTTATCTTCTTTCTATGTTATTTTAGGGAGTGCAGAGATATAAAAAGAGTATCTTTCTATAGACGAATAATTGGAAAAAAAGAAATGAAAACAATCTTTTTCTTCAAACTTTCCTTTCTCCTCAAATTTGCAATAATTTCCTATAAATTTTAATAGTACTTTCTTAGTTTATATTCTTTTTTCTATATTGTCTGCTTAACAAAATATGGTAGCCTGTATTTGACCTTCTGTTTTATGAATATAGCTTTCCCACAGGAGGGAAGTTTAACAGGGATTGTGCAGTTCTCTGAATTCATCTATTTATCATTGACAACAGGGGGTTTCCAGTGTTGCTGAAGTACAGCTCTGATTGTTGGCAGTAATTCATCAGATAGGGGTAAGGTGGGACCACCCTGGGAAGGGCTTTACTGCTCTTCAACTGAGGTGAGAGAAATGGGTCTCTAATTCTCCATTTCCTCTATGATAAATAGTGTTGAATCAGAAGACTCTTGAAAATTCTTACTCCATTGTCAGGGCAGTACCTCGAATGTGCAAACCGCAATATAAATGGCAAGTATTATTATTATTTATGCCCCTATAAAAATAAAAATATTTTATAAGGGTGGAAGAGGCAGGAGGAAAGGGAATAAAAGGAAAAGAAGACAGGAAGCTAGAGAAGACAGGCTATTTTCCACATGGAGAAATAAAGATATGAGAGTAGTAAAAGGAGAAAGTTGAAAAGCTAAGAGAAAGAAATAATGGAAAAAAATGCTTCCTATTGATTTTTCTTCCTGAATAGCCAACAATTCTAATGAATATTAGACTACTATTATTGAAATAAAGTACTTATATTTATTCTGCGATATTAAGCATTTTAAGTGTCATTAGAAAACTAACTTCAGTGCTCCAGTTTTAGGCCAGCAGAACTCCTCTGATACAATCCAATGTTTTTGTGCCATAACTTCACAGCAGTAAGTGTATGGGTTTTCCATGTGCCATCTTGGAAATTTGAGCTGCTTATTTTATCTCAGATGCATTTGAATACTAAAGTGGCTCTTCAGCTGTGTAAACCATCCTTCTGTACTTAAATAAGTCTCTTCTAATAGCACCAGGAACAGAATTTGGTTGAGACCTTGTTTATGAAATAATGTATATATTTTATTTAGTTTCGGGTTTTTAACTATGGAAAATTATGCAAAGATATTCTTCGAATGGTAGCAGCTCTTTCAGAGAGAAAGAGAAAAGGGCTGTTAGCCCAGCAGCAGGACTTGATCTTCCTAATGTTAGTATAACAGGGCAGCCCAACTGTAGGAGGAGAAACAATGACAGCATAAAAGTTAGCAGAAGGCTGTCTCAGCTGCTTTGCATTTTACATAGTCATTTGTATGAAATCAGACTTCCCTATCCACTTCAGCTAAGGATAGTAGTACCCACTTCAGGCAGATGCAAACAAGCACACAAAGTCTGAGTTTCTCCTAACCTTGTTCCTTCCGCAGGACAAATTTAGCTTTTTCCATTCATCAAAGCCTGTCAGACTAATCAAGCCTGATTCTGGTTTTGCTTACATCCCTGTGAACTGGGAGTATTCCTGTGTGTGTGAGTCAATATATTTACATATGTTAAGAAAGATGGCTAAAATTGGAACCAACATGTTCAGCTGCCTATCCACCCCCCGCCCTTGCCCCACAAACCAAACATTTCACCAAGTGGAGATTTCAGGTAGCTGCTGGTGCTAGTGCTCCCTTCATATCTGGCTCAGGAATTTCTTAATCTTAAACTAAACTGATAAATAGTGCTGTGTAGAATAATTAAATACACTGAAACAAACAGCCTAAAATATAGCTTGTAGTTGTTGCACCTGTTTGAAACAGCACTTTTCTTAGTTGGTCTATAGCAAAGGCTGCCTCAAACCGTTATGGGTGCTAAACTTACTCTGAATCATTAATGACTGAAATTCTAATTGATAATAATCTGAGGTAGTATTGCTCTCTCAAAATATCTATAGCTATCATTAATTTTTTTTTGTAGAAGCAATTTTTCCTGATTATTTTATACTACTAGTATGCAAATGCTGGCAGAGGATTCTGTATATAAATAGGAAGATTTCTTACCCTGTTAGTTCAGGAATAGATTATTCTTTATGGTGGAGGACAGTGATGGGGAAAAGGCCAACACTCAGAATGTTGCAAGGATACAGGCAGCCTGGTTGTACCTGTCTTAAACATTGAGGACTGGAACCAGAAGTGAGCCAGGTCAATTTGCAAACAGGATAATGTTGCTGATGTAAAGTCAGGTCCTATTAACTCAGTCTGCCTTTCACCTAAGTGTGCACTGCTGTCCAACCAGAGCTGATGAGCTGTCACCAGCCTGCAACATTAGAACTTTCAAGTTGTGTCATCACAAGGCTAGGCCCTCTCCACTGCATTGCTTTACATCTGTCCAGCTCAAACACTGCTGGTATCCAGTGATCAGTTTCCACATGCATGGATAGAGGAAGAGGGGCTAGAGAAGAAGGGTCCTCAAAGTTGATGTCCCCCAAATTTTATTAAAATGTATGGATAAATAAGGTGATAGGTCTTCTTAATCCTCCTTAATCACCACGGAAGGTATACTAGCAAATATCACAAAACATGAAAAAATGCAATGTTTCCAACTAATCCATCATAAGAGAATCCAACCATAAGCCACAAACTGACTAGAAAACTGAGACCATCTAATAGTTTTGATTCTCATGTGGTTTATCATATGCAATATATAATATATAGTGGGCAATATATAGATATGTTTGTGTCTGTGCACAAACACACCTGTGTTTTAAATGTGTACAGACATGTTGTTACGTGTCAGGAAGGTGATGAATAGCGGCCCTTCATTTGAGAAGTTTATTCCATAGTCCTGAGTCAATAGTTGAGTTCCAGCTAAGAGCTTTGTCCTTCACAGGTGCATGCTATCATTAATATACAAAGTTCCAAGACAAAACAAACTTTATTTCTGATTTATGAATGTTTTTGTGATGTACAGATGTGAAAATGACGGTATTGCATAGCCAGCAATCAGTATTTAATTTGTTAAAAGCTTGAAGATAGAGCAAAAAATATTCAACAGTCTTTTGTGACTGTTTTGTTTTTGGGAGTGAACAATGCACTTATGCCTGGAGGTGATCATTCAAACTGATGGCAGGAGATGAAGGAATTGGTACTGCTGTGGCCACAGTTGCCTGTTTTACTAGCTTTGTGTATAAATTAGAAAACATCAAGCTCTACCAGGCTGGTACCTTTCACAGGCACTAAATTCACTCAAAGGAATAAAATCTGGAAGGAAAAAAAAGCACCTAGGATTTTTTTCCTTTGTTAGAACAAGAAAAAGAACACAAGCTGACAGTAACTACTCAGGTTTATGTTGAAATGAACATGTTGTATTGATCTAAGCACAGAAATGTGTCTTTCTTATGGTAGTCAAAGGGAAGAATGGTCACATTCATGCTGAAAACTAGCATATTTTAAGCAAAGTTTTACTAATTTTTTGCCGACCTGTTTAAAGTTGGAGGTTTGTAATAAAATATAAACCATATCAAGCAACCTGAGTCATAATTTACTTAGGACAGTTTTTCACAGCCCCATATACACCTGTTGAAAAGATGTTTCTTGAGACTAAAAAGAAATTATTAAAATGTACTTTCCATAATTTCTTCTCAGTTTGTTCCTTCAGTTTGTAACTTCCCAGTTATACCCTCCCAAGTCTCCCAACCAATTCCTGCCCCACTCAGTTTCATCACTTGCACAGTTCTGAAACTTAATGCCTATTCATATTTATTCCAGGCAGGAAAAGTTCATTTTGGCTACGTGTATGGCATGAGTGCCATTGGGTGCCTTGTTATGCATGCCCTGCTGAACCTAATGAGTGACTTGGGGGTCTCACATGGCTGTGTTGCAAGTGTCTTGGGCTATTGTCTGCTGCCCATGCTGATCCTGTCGTCTTCTGCAGTTATCTTCTCACTACAGTAAGTACCAGTCTATCACAACAGGAATCCTTTGGAAAATAGTTAGTTAGAAGACTGGTGGTGTGCAAAACATTTTATAAATGGTTAAGTAGGGAATTTTGGCTTCTGAACTGTAAAGCAAAACACCATTTTTTGTGTCTGTGTAGATGGAAACAGACAGAAGTGTTTGAGAGGTTTGGTATACATTCATTTTAGTATGAGTCCTTAATCCACCGCTTCTCACTTGGACTGAAAGTGCTGATAGATTTTTGCAGTAGCCTCAGATGTGCCTTTTGTTTTACAGGGCCAACAATGACTGAAGTCAGGTATCAATTTTAAAAGTGACTGCTGTACTTTGGGTTTATGTAGCTGGTTCTCCTGTTTCTTTATTTGTTCACAGCATCAGGCCTCTCATCTTTATGTTTCCTTGAGTATACTGACTTCTGTTGGGCAGAATGAAATAATCCTATAACCCTTAATAATTTGGAGAATTAGAACAAGTGTTTAAGATGTAGTAGAGTTGTATACTCTGAGGTATAGTTGTGATGTAATTGCAAACCTGAAAATAACCAAATACTTTGAAATACCACATGTGCAGTGGTGTATTTATCTGTGCACATGTGGAGAATTGTTCAGTTACATATCTATGGATAGGAAACTTTTTGGCAAGCCTCTCTTTCCTCATCATTTGGTTAGTCCTTTGAGATACAGACTGTGTTTACCTCCCCGTTCAAATACAATAAAGTACAAGAAAGTTCTAGATCTTGCATGAAGGCATTGAGCAGCACTTTTACCTGTTTTTAACATGTTATTAATGGTGGTTTCCCTTCTTAGACTTTGTTGTTCTCTGACATTTTTAACTCTGCAATCTGTAATGTATGGAACTTGGCAGCTGATGAATAAGAAAGTGCCCTGTTTGTTTTCTTTGGAAAAGCAGTATATATATATATATATGCATATATATATATATATATAAAAATATATAATTTTGTAAAGGAAATTATGTAGCAGAATGAAGATTTTTATACAATTCTTGTTGCATGTTTCTGTGGAGCTGTGATGGCTTAACATGACCATATTCCATGTATTAAAGTGTTTCTGAGCTGTCCTTGATAAGATGTATAGTAGTGACACTGAAGAAGTCATTTATTCTCTGTTCTCCTACACTTCCCATGTTTTCTTGATTAACCTGTTTAATAATCCAGCCTAATAAAATGTGCAGACACATAATCATAAGACAGATGGGGTGAACTCCAAACCATCTGTTACAATTGTGCAGGGTACTCTTGTCTGTACAAGGAATCCCCCATCACACACTACACATTTGTAAAATGGTGCAAATTTACAGATATATTTTGAAAAACTATAAATGCTACATTGTGATAGCCTTTAAAAAATTAAACTGTTATTTCTAAAATGGGTTGATAATGTTAAGTACCTATCGACAGGATTCTGTAGTCCTTTCTCATTTGCTATATGAAACTGCTTGAACACAGCAAGTACCAAGGTTAACTATTGCAAACATGCTATTAAAATTAAGTGGCAATGTTTAAATCCAACATACACTTCACTATTTTTAATTTAAAAGCTTATTTAAAATGGCAAAGGAAAGACAGTGACACATTCATAGGGGTTTTTTAGTATTTGTAAAAAATATTATTTCTATTTCAAAATGTAAAGAACTTACCTCAGTTTTTTTTCACAGAAAATATACCTAAGATAATGCACTCATCAATTGCAAACATGTAGCAATAAAATAATTCTCAATTTTCATGATTAGTTATTTCACTGTAACTAAATAAAACAATATATACAGCATTTTGGGTGCTAAATAGCACCAAAGAGAAAACTTGCATGGAACTAGATTTGTTTGTGCCCCATCTAAGTTGTTATCATGTGTAAGCCCAAGTTGATTAGACCATCTTTCTGGGAGAAACATCAACAGACTTTTTTCCTGGAAAAAAACTCAAAAATTCTTTACTATAAAAGGCCCAAACAGAAAGGTCAAGCTATTTCCTTAACTAAACACTGAAGGAAATGAATGTAAAAGTGGAGAGAGAAATTCTTAGACCCAGCCAATGCAAAGGATCCATTTGGTGACAGCATCTGCAGGATGTGAGAGAGAGAGTAGTGGAAAGGGTCTGCTCACGTCTGTACCCCCATCTCAGTCTCATGCCAGTACAACCTCAGTCCTCTTAGTCACTATGAGCATGACATCTGCTTTTTGCCCTTCTCCCATGCTAGAGGATTTGACCTCATGGATGTACGAGACAAAAGCTCTCTGCCAATAACATGTCAGATTGAGGGCTGAATTTTTAAGTGCACACAGATATCTCTTGATTCCAGTATGATTTTATGTCACCTTTCCATCCTGCTCTCTGCCAGCCCTGGAACAAACCATAAGAGGCCATTGGACTTCAGTCCAAGGCAGAGCATCCACAGCTCTAAATTGTGCTGCCTTGTGATAGTCCCCTAAAGAGTCATTATACTAGTTGAAAATGGTCATTGCACAGTATGTTGCTGTTGCATCCCGTCCCTCTGCCAGCATCGGTACCTGCTGAAAGAGCCATCCATACTAGCTCTGAATTTCTGGCTCTCTGTTTAGGTGAGTAACTTAGCATCTTCTCTTGGAGAAGAGGCCAGAAACTCGCTTCACAAAGCTCAGTGTAATTTCCCTGAATGCCACCGCATAGGTTTAAAGAACACTTAAAGTGATGGTATTACATCACATTGTCTTTCATGTTTTATTTTTAACATGTTGAAGTTGCAATGAGGTGCTGAGTCACTGTAAAATCAATTCTCTCCTTCCTCCCTCAAAGTCCCAACAGCTGACAACACCAAGTACCTCACTGGCCTGGAGACTGGATTGCTAAGGAATGAACTATTTTATGTGATATGATTGCATTAAGTAAATTAAGTCAATCGCATAAGGAGAGCTTTACTCATCATGGTTTAGTTGCAATCATAATATTAGTGGAGATGATTTCTGATAAAAGGACCAACGTAAATATACGCAGTCTGTTTCTCCCTTCTGGTTCTGTTATGGTGATGCTTTGGAAGAGTGTGGCACCAGGAAGGCCTTTAGGAACTAGCAGAGGTTCATTGTTTCTCAAAGTTCTTGAAACAGTGAAAGTGTGTAATGCAGCTGATCTCATTATGTACTTCAGCAGTATATTACGCACATGATCTCATGCATTTTACAGAAGCAGGCTGCAAATAGACTGCAAATAAAGCATATGTGAAACATTATTTATTGGTTAGATTTTGTTCTACAGGGTTTAATAGTGAGCCCTCTGTAATCTGCAGGAGAATTTCAGTGGGCTTTCAACCACAGTTCCATAATCATAGTTCTCCAGGCCACTCTGCTCCTGAGAGGTTGCAGAATGTAACTTCAGAAGGGCCCAGCTGTCACCAAGAGGCAGTGTGGAAAGTCACCATTCTTTCAGTGTGCAGAAGGATGCCAGGATGAGCAAAATATTTTTCCTCTGTGGTTCTTTTCCCATTCCTTACTTAATGCTCCATTTACTCCCTGTTTTAAAAGGCCAGTCGAGCTTTTTCCTGGCAGACAATCACCACCTTTCTGCCCATTCAGCTGAGGTGTGAGTCTTTAAGAGCCTCCTCTCAGAGTCCAAGGCACACTTAAAATTTGTGTTATGCATTACAAAAATGCAATCTCTCCAGGTCATCAGGATTCCTGATGGAAGAGTAGGTCTGTAGTGTCATTTTAGAACCAAACAACTTCTACAAGCTGATTTTGGCTGAAATAGGATCTTTACTAACTTTAATATTACACTTTAGCTGCTGCATCTGCTGAAGTCCCAGAAGATTTATTTCTAAATGCATTGCCCTCTTAGAAGTACTTCTGATGATGCTTTTATCCATGCTGATGCTTTTATCCATGCTGAAGAAATTACTTTTTTGTTTAGGATTACAGTTTTAATTTGTTCTTATGCTTGACTTTCATTATGATAGTCAGTCCTTGGTTCTTCCAGTGACTTACCTTATCAACAGCAAGCTGATAGACATGAACTTGAGTTCATGTAAGATTTGATGCTACTTTTGATAATATATGGACTCTATCATGTTTGTTTTGTGTTTTGTTTTTTTTTCCTCCTAGGGGGATCCCAGGAATTTTGTTAGCTCTGTTTATTATTGGATGGTGCAGTCTGTCAGCCTCCAAAATTTTTACCTCTGCATTGGCTATGGAAGGACAGCAGCTGCTGATTGCATACCCCTGTGCTTTACTTTATGGACTTTTTGCACTTCTAACGGTTTTCTGAGATGTATTTTCTGGTAGTCTTATTAAAGTCTGTTCATGGTTGTTGGAGGGGTAAGGGGTTATTTATTAGATTCAAGTTATTTTTAGTTTGTCTAGAGTTGCATTAAGTTCCATTAACAAAATTAGATTCTGTGACTTACTGGTTTTTTCCTAATGGCTTATAATGAAATAAAAAATCAAGTTAACAGGTAGATGGCCTCAATAATAGTGTTTTAACAGTCTTACAACTTAAGGAAAAAAAATGTATTGAGAAGGAAGTAAAAATGAAAAAATATGAAATAAATTATGATTAAATGAAAAATTCTGAGTGTTTATAATATAATACATGTGCTAGAGAGTAACTGGAATGCAATTATGTAAATATTTAATGGCCATAGTAAATCAAGCAAAAATGCGTATTTATTTGTTTCAAAAAAAGCAGCTTACCATCTTATATAATTATTAATTAATATCCAGAATTTATATGTGTGGCTTTGGGTTTTTTTTATAACAGAAGACTGAGTGGCCATGATCTGTGATATTGAAGAGTTGCCCAAGAACAAACTGATACAACAGAGGGAGGAAACTGGGAATGTTGCCTTGTTGTTTGTTTGGTTGTTTTTTTTAAGAGGTGTTGCTGTCCAAAACACCATTGTAATGCACAGTAATGTTGTATTTTAAAATTGCCACTAGACCACTGCCTGCTGTAACTGCAGAAAAGCACCACGGAAAGTACAGACAACTAAAAAGTCTCTGAGAGGCAGAACTGTATTTGAGCAAGGAAAGTACAAACCTCCATAATTTTATCTGCCCCCCAAAAATCTATTTAGTTTTACAGAAACCAAACATTTTGATAATGGCAACGAAGCACAGAATGCACAAGAGGAAGTTTCAAAATATAATATTAGAAGTATCAAGCCATCAAGAGGAATTGGAGACTTGTGTGCAGTCATAACAAGAACAAAATCAAGTACGTGGTAGTAGAGAAAATGAAGATAGATGTAGACAGAGATAGGAAAACAAGTAGTTGAAATAAATGGAAATGTGAAGGCAATAACTGGCAGCAGATTATTTCGTTAGTGTTTAAGGGTGTCTTTCTTCTTGATATATATTTCTATGATCTTGATTATCCTCCAATTTATAGATTATTTTAAATGCTTTGGTGAATTGCTTTCAAAATATTTCTTTCTCTAGACAGAGGACCAGTGATTCTGAGACAGAGGGTTCAGATACTGCAAGCACTTATGCAGAAGTTTAGTATGGCAAAACTTCTCGAGAATACCTAAAATTAATTGTGTTCCTAATCCTTTTCAGGTCAGAGCTAAATTACATGATCTGTTTGTCCTCAAGCTAGTGATTCTGTTTTTGAATTGAAAGAGCCTCTGGTAAAAATATTTCCCATTGCTGTCATATTTGGGTTTTTTAAGAACTCTAAAGCAAACCATTCTGGAATTCATTTTATCCAGCTCCAATGGAACTAGTTCAGAGTACAAGTCATGAGAAGTAAACAAAAGATAATGTATACTCAGCTGATTTCTTAAAAAATCGCAACTTATTTATGGAAAAAATGCTGCATTTATCCATTTCTTTGCTGCAAGGCTACAAAAACAGCGCAGAGAGGCAAAGTTGGAGGTAATGACCCTTAAGCAAATTGTGGCTATAACTAGGCAGGATCTAGTTGCGTGTAAATGGGAAGTGCATGAACTTGGAAGATCAGCATTTGTGAGCATGACAGATTTGGCCCTGCTGTATCAGGGAGTAAATTTGCCAGTAATGAGGCACAGATAAACATATAAAGTGACTCCAGGGTATGGATATAAAAATCAGATGGTTTGATTTACCATACACTAATGGCATTCTGATGTCTCAGTGGGGAAAGATTTGTATGGTTGCACTTGTTGCAGAGTTCAGAAAAGATGGTTTAGAAATGTTTAGATCCATTTTTGTCCTACATTTCCTATTATCATTCATACTGACTAAAACAAGTATAAAATGGCTCGATTCTGCAGCACTTCATTCTCATCCTGATCTGCATGATATGAATGGCAGGGAAAACAGTGAATTAAGCCACTAATTTGTCTTTTGACTTGTCATAGACAAGACAAATTACTTATGGGGAAAATGAACACCTTGAAATTTTGCCACAACATTTACAAAGCAAATGGTAGCCTAATTATAGTTTTATGTTTATTCTCTCAGAATTTGTAGTTTTTTTCTTTCCTTCACCGAGACATGTCTTCATCATTTTGAATTCTAACTTCTTAACTCTGGTAACTTCCCTTGCTTTACTTTGTTTAGCTGTGCTGATTTCCTTTTACCTTTTCCCAAGGGAGTTCTGGTGATTGGTATATGCTGGTGCTGTGCTCCCAGTATGGTGTCCTGCAGGGGTCTCTATGCTCACTGACAGGGTTTACCTCTCTTAGGTGTCCTTCTTCTACTTCTTTGAAATAAGATTCCTCATTTTTCCTAGCTCTTCTTTCTGAAGGTTAGCACAACCATGGTGATGCTTTTGGCCCTGTTATTCCTGCGTGTGCTTCCTGAATCTAAAAATATTATGGCCACTATCACAAACTGGTACTTCATCAAAAATAAATGGTTTAAACAGATCTTAGATCAAAATAATATTTGCTAATAAACTGTTGTTCTGACTCTCTGGACAAGCTTTCCCAACACCATCTATCTTTCCTGTATTTTCTCTTGCCTCAGCCATCATATTTAACTTCCCCACATCATTCCATGAAAGTTTAAATACAAGCCTGGCAAACTGTTACTTTCAACTTGCCAAAGAGAAGATTATAAAACAGTAGTGAGTCAAATACTGATTTTTAATTCATGCTTCCCAACCCAAAGAGTTAAAAAAAATCACAAGGTTTCTAATCTGTCTTTGGTTTCTTGTTCTTTGCAGCATGCACATGAAAGTTCAGTTCTGAATGTGCATTCACACACAAACGTGGGCACGCACTTAGGTCCTTTCTGTTAATTCAAATGGTGATATCAGTGTTGGACACAGGCAGTATGGCAGAGGTGTAGGAGACAAAGTGTTTGCCTGTCTTCCACTGCATTTCTCATGTGCCAGATGTATTCCAGGTCACTCTCAGAAAGAAGCTTGCAGAATTCTGGTGTAAGATAAACATTTTGCTATTCCATTGGAATTAAATGCAGGAGGGTATGAAAGTGAACATATTCTGAATGAGAGGAGACCATAGCATGTAGCTGAGTATGGAAGGACAATAAAATTGCTATATCTGACTAGCAGCTGCTGACAAAACATCAGGTTACTCCAAGAGACCTGGTCTCCTTGGCAAGTCAAGGGCCACCAAGGTTCCACTATTTATCAAAAATCATCTTGTCACATCATCTCTAATAGGTTGTGATACAGACCTTGAATGGTTTAACTGTTGGTAAGCTGAATTGAGGACTGAAAGCTGCTGACACACCGAATTGGACACATGCTGCATTTCCTGGTGAAAAAGCATTAGCAAAGGGTAATATTTTTCTGCTTTTCTTAGCTTAGAAGCCACAGAAGGTTTATATACAAAACAGTGACCTCATTTCATGACTACACTGTTTATGTCATTTGCGAATGAGACACGACAGATCTGTGTCTTGACTTAGACCTCTCTTGCCGCCATGCTTTTTCAGCTCCTTGCTAAAGAGCCATCTTCACATGTTGGCATTTTCTGTTCACTGAATTTTCTTAAGGGAATTTTAGAGTAATGTTGAATTACTCATCTTTATTTCTATCAATAATAGGTATAAATGATAAAAGAATTCAAGAAATTGTACCTGGTTTAAATTTCCTTTTTACTCCCTTATTGTCAAGAGCATATTTTGTGGTCATCCTGTTGTGGGCTTTTTCATGCCTGGTAGCTAAGGATATACATATATATGATAGACATTTGCCTATGTGAAAAAACCCCATATATATGATAAGTTGCAAGACACTGGAGCTCCAACAAGTTTATGCTATTTTTGAGGGCATAATAATAGCATAATATCAGCAATCTGTTGGCTCAGCCTGGGAGATGATGCATATCCTTTCAAATAAATTAGCAATTGCAGCATCTGATAAGCTCTATGGAGAATCACTGCACGTAATGACTAAGCTCACAGTGACACGATGAATTTACTGGTTAATGTATTTTCTGTCAGATAACAAAAGGCTACTGGATCAGCAAGTAATGGGTTACTGCACCATAATGGCTACAAAAATTAACTGCATAATTAACGTCAACCTGCCTAGATCATTGTAATAAGAAATTGATCTCTACCTGTGATGGCATTACTAATGGATATGTTCCTTTTTAAATTCTGCTCTATCAAAATTTTCCTTTCACTGATTCCATGTCCAGTTAGTCTCTTGCCTGTTTATTCTAACCAAACTGCAATGGTGCTATGAGAAGTACCAATTTTGCAGCTGCAGGCCATAACTTCTCTACTTAAACAATCTCACCTCCTCGATATTCCTGATGGTGCATTCTTAGGAGAGGTAAAAGCACGCACAGAGGCTGTGTTTTAGTTTTTTGCCAAGTGATTTTGAAAGAATAACATCTGTGACAATAACAATATGTTTGCCGTGATTACCAAGCACATTTATTAGACTTATGGTCTCTACATTAGCTTAAAACTGCCCAGTGACCTTGGTGCTGCATCACTGAACTAGATGAACGATGCAATTCACAGAGATCTGCATACAGTTGCATAATAAAGATCTTGGCCAACATGTACCCTCTGCTATGGTAGCATTTTAATTACAATTGCAAAACACAAAAAATCATTACCATTCTTTTGCCATGACATTAGGTGAAGTGATAATGGGTGAAAAGAGGTCACAGAAACACCAAACACTCATAGCTGTGAGTATAACAGACCACATGGGAAGCCACTGCTTTGCAGAGAAGAGGGGGTAGATTTTCAAAAGCACAAAGGTCAGTCCTATCAAAAGTCACTGAGGTCTGAGCTCAATTACTTTGGTGATTTTCCTGACAGCCCCTTGACAAGCACTCCTAAACAATCAAGTGCAAAAAGCCACCAGACTACCACAGGCAGTCTTCCAGAAGACTGGTGACCCACATATAGTTCTGGGTAGAAACAGCTGTAGCAATCAAGCATAAGAAGCTCTCTCAATGTGTGGTTGCAAAATGTAATCCCTGGCTAGAACTTTATTCCTTTGGGGTTTTTTCAGTTAGTTTAACCCTCATCCCTGGACATTGAGTGGCCACAGTTTGTCTAGCTCAAGCACTAGCAGCTTGTTATCTGAGCTCTAAATGTATGATACGGAGTTTTACTGGGTTCTGGCTTTGCTCTTCAGCTTAGTAGATTGTTGGTTGCTCTCAACTCTGACCTTTAACACCTCTTCTCACTCGGCTGCTTAGCCAAAATTATTCTTGCTCCTCATATTTGATTTCTTGGTTTCTGTTTCTAAATTCATGGATTTAGTCATAATCTTACCATTTAACAGTCTGAACCCTTGTTGTATTCTTTTGATACTCCACTAGCCTTCTAGAAAATACAGGACACAGAGAAAAAAAGACCAATGTGAAAATATTTTGGAAATAAAATCCTATCAGCACTTGGCCATCATTAGTCCTTTTGGTCTACACCTGACTGTACAGTTAGAATTATATGTCATCTCATCAGTAGTTTTGAGAGAGAAACTTCTGATATGTTTTGTGAGTAGTTTTAATGTTGACACCTGAAATATGATCAAGGCCTTAGAGGTGATACCACTGCATATCTCAATGAAAAGACTCCAGAAACAGAATACCCTAATGTTTAAAGAGGCATAAAGTGAGCACTAGATTTTATCTCTCCATTGTAGAACGATATTATAGTCATGCATTACTGTTCCATTGCTCTTCTGAATTGCAAACTGAATGGAGGAAGAGCAGTGTTGATGCACTGCAGAATGTGAAACAGTTTAGGCAGTTATTCCTTGTGAAAAGTAGTAATGACTCTTGGCTCTTCAGAAGAAGTAGGCGTGACAATGTACTCCACTTTAAAGTGCACTTGTGCATTTTGCTTAGTGAGTCAATTTGTTGGAGGAAGATGATACTAAGTGACACTAATAACCACAAAAAGGATGAGTGCAGCATAAATTTGCTTATATTTCAGACATTGTGCACATGGTGCATAGAGATCTGCAGAGTGTTGCAGAGTAGCAGCACTGTGATATATCTCACCTGCATAATGAGTACTGCTGAATAACTGTTGGCACTGCGTAGGAAACCCTTTGACTGAGATATGAGCACACCTAATGCTTCCTGCCTTATAAAGAGGACCACTTGTCAAAAGAGAAAATCACTCTGGAGATGTGAATTTCTGAGGGCAGAGGTGACGTTTAATGGAGCACTTTGCAATTTGCCATCCCTGCCTATATGCTTACATTCTCTCTTTCCAGCACACCAGTCTGATTATTACTTGGGTCCTGCTGCAAAGGAGGAGGCTCAGATCAGTTGCTAAGGTTAGTGGCTAAGAACACCCTAAAGTGCAGCAGGAATGTCCACGTAAGTGTCCACTGGACCCACAACGTTTGTTCGGTGAATAATGTACAGATGTTTTTGCTAAGATAAATCATGTCTCTCTCCCTGCTGCTCTTGGCCAGGAGATGTATGTTCAGCTCCTAGGCTATGACTGTGGCTTACTGAAGAGCTATGGTCCCCATGTGACCACAGTTCTTACAGGTCCTTCGTCTGGTTCCACCAGATGAAATATTGCCTGTATTACATGATCAAGCAGAATGAAAGGCATTTTCCTATTTCAGATCAATTAAAACTTTCTAACTGTTATAGCAGCTGAATAATCACAGATTCATGAAAAAATTACTGCAGGAAAGAACACTGGGAGGCCATGTAGTCCATCCCCTGTCTCAAAGAAGGTTTGACATAGTTTTTTACACCATGATATGACAGGTTGACTTTTCCTTTAAAACTTTAACTTTTCTCTCAGCAGATCTTTTAGATAACTATACTGAAGATCTACATCTTCCTTTAATGGTAGGTGGCATATACCGGACAGTGTATGTTTGTTCTTTCTGTGCGTGTGTGTGTGTGTGTATGTATATATATATATATATGTGTGTGTGCGTGTGTGTGTTTGTGTGTGTGTATGTACTAGCAGGAACGCTGAAGGTAGGTTCACCAATGATAGACTACTAGTTATCTGATTTTGAGTCATTAAGTTACAAGGGAGACCATGGTGCAAAACAAACTGCTAGAGGATCTCTACAGAGTCTAGTTCCAGATTTACATCCTTACCGCTCATTGCTGGAAACTCAAAGGCCATACCAGGGAAAGAGTCACTCTATACATGCCTGGTTCCTCATGTTTTTTTGCTTAAAAATGCAATTCTAACCACTATCAGAAAACGAACACAGAGCTAGATGGGGCTTTCATCTGACAAAAGACCATAATTCTTATAATTATTATCCTCATCCTCATCATTGCTATGCAGTGCCTAATGGCTAATCAAGAATAATACCTAGGCAATGTACAAGCAGCGAATAATGTCTCTTTCCCAAAGCAGCTTATGCTGGTGAAATATGACTGCTGTAGCAGCACACAATTGCATTAAAAATATCATTGCATTAAAACTCTGCAAAGCTTTCCCTCTGTATAGCCTAACTAGTGCACCACAGAAGGCACTTTACTCTGTAATCACTACAGTATGGTACTAATGATCTTGTTGGGCTTTGTGTGCTTTATTGCATAGTTTGTGTACTTGGGCACTTGAATGTTTTCTAGCTGTGCCAGGGGTATTTGCATTCTGATTGCTTAACAAAACAATGTTGCACATTTAAGGAAAGTAGAAATGCAAATACAATGCATGGCAACAGTTATAATATCCTTGGTGCCTACAAATCCCTATGCATGCAATGTCCTGCATTCAGATGTGAATGAACCAGACAATGTGAAGCTAAAAGCATTAAATTGTTGCATAAATTGTTTACAAATGTTTACCAAAATTTTTCAAGCAGCTCAAGGAGTTAAGAGGATAAGATTTTGTCTGTTAAAAAAAGGAATTGTGGTAATACACTGGGTTGAAACTCGGTCCACATGGATTCAGCTCGGGCACCTTGCTGGATTTCCTATCAGACACCTCGGGCAATAACTTGGGCTTTGAATCCTAAAGGGGCTTAGTGACATATCCTACATTGCTTTAGATGCAGGCGTCTTTCAGCATCTGGCCCTGAGACTTCTCAGTGAAGATAATGATACTTCCACAATTCATAAAGATGCTGTGAGGAGAGCTTAGTTCCTTAAAAACTAAAAGGCACTCAGATGATGGAGCCTAAGGAAAGTCACAAAATAGTCCTTTCCCAAATTAGTAAGTTTTCTTTTAACTGGGACACAAGATCCCCATATATCAGATGGGATGGCCCTAATGACCAATGATGGACTATGTGAATGACATAATCTAGTGGAGCCAGGTAGGCAGCCTCCAGCCAGCAAGATGCTCTACTGCTTGGCATGTTCTCCTCCTCCTCTGCCTTTTCCCTGCTTTTTTCCCTGTCACTGTACACCTCACTTCTTCCCAGTGATCACATCTTCCTAGTGTGGGGAGGGGAAAAAATTAAAGATCTCAGGCAGAGTGTCTATCTCTCTTCCTTTGATGATCCTCATTAAAACCTTCAGGGAGAAAGCTGAAGAGTGGAAAACATAGATGTCCCAAGGCCACTACAGGTATGAGCAAATGTGACCACTCCCATTCCTTGCTTAGGAGTCTTGGTTTTAAAATATGGGAGGCATAAACTACAGCAGGATTGGGAAATAGTTACACAGTTTGTTGACATGAGGAATGCATCCTATGTGATGCAGCTGAGAGCAGTAGAGGTATTTGTGCCAGATCTAAACCCACTTCACTAGTTGTGAGCTAATTCAGTGAAGGGCTTCATTTTATAAATAGTCTGTAGTGTTTTAAATAATCAAATATCTGTAACTCTGTTGTTCAGTCTGTTTCTGTAGGTAGTAATCAGTCCAATGAGATCCAGAAATGTTTTTGCAGTAAACTCCATTAATATGTATATCCTGCAGTCCAGTGTGACAAGACAATGTGCATGGTCAGCAGTAATTCTTTACAATTGTTAATCCATCACATGCTCTTGATATTCTGTTTATTACTGACTATTTATAGTAAGTACTTTGTCCTTGATAGGGTGTATTCCATTTTAGCAAATAGATGCACAAGTGATCTTTTTGATGATATTTGTTCAAAACAGAGATACAAATTCCCATTCCATTTGAATGAACAGAAAC
Source organism: Corapipo altera (assembly GCF_003945725.1). Lineage (NCBI taxonomy): Eukaryota > Metazoa > Chordata > Aves > Passeriformes > Pipridae > Corapipo > Corapipo altera. The sequence goes on along the minus strand of NW_020884876.1, from coordinate 62,135 downwards.
ACAACCTAAATGTTGGAAATTTGAGGGAAAGTTCGGACTCAACATTCATAAAACTTTTGGAGAACTAGATGATATTTTTCTGTTTTACCTCAGTATGTCCTAGGATGTGCTTAAGTGAACCAGATTTACAAATAAATCACTAGTAAATAGCAAATTTGGTGCAGGCATAGGCACAAATAGATAAGATGTCCAGAAAGAATCAAATTACAAGAGTAGGCTGTTTCCAGTTTCAGGAGTTCAAAGCTAACTTAAGCTGCTATGTCTCAGATTTCAGTTAGCTTGGATCACTGAAAAAGCATTGCATAGCTTTGTGTTAGTTAGAAGTATGGAGAAGAGGAAATTGCACTATTCTTTATACTTTTGAACACAAACACAAAGAACTGGGTCAATGCCTTCATCACAAAAATGCTTGCATTATTTTGCTTTTCCCCTTTTGCATGCAGTGGGCGTTTTATAAAGTTGCATTCCATTATTAAGGAATTTGAACTGAAATCAAATAGCAAGGAAAAGGAAAAATAAGATTTTCAGTCTATCCAAATGTTTCTTTCATACTAATTAGTCCGATCCTAGACAAATATTTCTATATCATCAGGGAAATTAGACTGAATGAACTATTTTCATTATTTTCTTTTAAAGTCAGCTGTTCTTTGGATTAATTTCTAATAAACATTAAACAGAGAAAATCATTTTCTACCTCATTTGGATACTGCTCCAGCCTCCATCCAAGTCAATAGAAATCCTTTCACTAGATTCACTTGTGTTAGGGTAGAGCTGTTATTGTTCACTATGAAAACTGAGAACATATAAGTTCCTGATAGTGATGGTGGATACCATTTCAACTGTTCATAAACTGTATATCAAGTGGAATATAATAGATATCAGCACATATCCCAATATTATTAAAATTTTTGGAAAAGTGCACAAGGAACAAAGGGAGATTTGTCTCTCTTTTTATCTCTTGCTAGTCAGTCTGGTTGGTGGATAGGCTGGGACCAGTCCTTAGGATTTTTCTACTTGTGATGACTTATGATGCTCTTGTAACCCTGTCATGTTGTTCAGACACAATTAGGCATGCACAAAGAGATGCTCTGATCAAAATATGTCTGGTTTCAATGTATAAAGCAATCACTTCATTGTCTAATGGATGTAAGAGATGTCTAAGGGCTTCAGTGAGCCACTAGGCTATGCCAAGGAGACATCCAAAGAGCTTTTGCTGGATGGTCTTTCTCAGTCTCCAGTTGCTGTCCTCCAGCTCCTTGTGTTTCCCCTTAGATTGTTATGTTTCTATATTTTTCCTTATGATTCTGCTACACACTTCCTCACAGTTCTTTCTCACAACATTGAATTTCCACAACCATCTAAGCCAAAGTTTTGTACCTTGGCTGATTGGATCTAGACACTGAATGATTCAGGTGAACTTATGGGGAGGTGGGCACCCTAGAGTTGAAAACTGCTGGATGCATAAGAATTGGAATAATTTTTTTTGCCACTCCCTCTCTTGTTCTACAGTCCTTTATCTTCCTGCTCTGTCACTACACTGCTCCTATCCACTCTCCATCCTAGGTTCACTGATCCCCTTCCCTGTATTTTAATCTCCCCCAAAAAGAAGTTCTTCACAGGGTCCTGCATTATCCTGGGGAGTGATGTGCCAGTAGCAGATCCTGAAGCAAGGAAGCATGGTGGACATCACCCATGTCTTCTCCTCCTCACCTCTGGTGAGTGGCACTGGGAAACCATTTAGGCACCACAATCCCAGTTATTGTCAAATGGATGGGTTTTACAGGAGTAGAAACAGAGTCAGTTGAGGGAGTCCTGGAAGGACAACCATGGCCAGGCTGGGCCCCCAGATACCAGATAATTTGATATTGTTCATTATACACTTATATTTTATTGTGCAATATACATTTACAACAGAAATGTATGGTAGCAATGCCTCCCTCACAGTATGTTCTTACAGCTGCATTCTCATTATATGTAAATTGGTGTATTCAAGTAACTCTGGTCAAGCCATACCATCTATAATATCTGTCAATCCAGCTTGTAATTTTAAATGGGGAGCATGGGGAGCATTGACCAAGTAGGCTGTCCTCCAAGCTGGTGTGGAATGTACAATTTCTATGATTCTGTGATTCTATGATTTTATCCACAAGTTCCTGCAGTAAGGGGAATTACTCTTCCCTCCAAAAATGATACTAAACACCATTCTAGTGCTCAGGATGGGAAACTAGTGCAAAAAAAAGATTAGATTTTACTCTGAGTTGCACTACAGCAGATTTGGATCATTGGCAAATATCAGTGGATGTCTGTCCATATGGCTGGTCAACAGCAGGGTTTAGGTTTAAGGACAGAAAAATGGACAGTTTTCTAATTTCTATTTTTCTCCTTTTTTTTTTTTTTCACAGTTTGAAATAGCTGTGACATCCTGAGAAACAAAAGTTTGTGTTAGCAAAATTGCTTTCCCGTTTTTAATGACTAAACTTGAAAGCCGACTCCTTCTGGTTCAGACAAACCTTAATCAGTAGAAACAGGTACTTGTAAATAAATTAACTCATGCCACAGCCTCCTCTAGACCTTTCTCACTTCAGAAGCTGAGAAATCACAATATACCTTAGGGAAAATTGTCTTATTTGGTGTTATAATCTAAAAAGATCCAAGGGAAGAAATAAATACAAATCAGAAGTAAAATAAATGCTTGTCTCTAATGAAAAGAAGGAGACTGCTTGATTGGTTTGTGATTCTTAGCATCTACAAAATTGAGGTCACTATTGTGAAGGGGATCAGTCAGTTTCTAATCTATGTCTTTAGTGCAGCATTACCCATTCCTCAGAAATATTTAGGGAAAAGTCCAACAAAGCTCAAGGCTTGGGCAGAATTCATTATTAAGTACCCAACTTTCTCTTCATGAGATGCATATTTAGAGTAGTAGATATATATTTATCCACTGAAGAACTCTACTTGAATCCAAAAGCTTTTCCTTGCTAAAGCTAAGAAAGGTCTCTTGGAGGTGTCTTCTCTTCAGCAAGTCCATACATATCCCTAAGGGAATCATGAAGTACGCCCTTATTTACTTTTAAAGCTATTTTCGTAAACTATCAATCCAATGCAAAGATTTACAAGCATAGCAGGTAATCTTTGCTTACTGATCCCATAAATCATGTCTGTAAAATCACTATCCCAAGCAATGTTTAATGCACAAACTACATTGCACTAATGCTACATTTAGTCCAAGGAAAAATTAATTATTTAGCCTAATGATTTTTGCTGTCTTGGTGAATTCCAATTTGATTTATTCCTGTAGGTTTTATTTCATTCTTCCTATGAATCTGAAGAACACTGCACCATATGCACACCTTCTCTGTACAGCCCACAGTCTGCTTGTGGCAGTGTGGACTCAGTGACTGGCCATTAAGCACTGGGCTACCCCTGGATGCATAGTTGCAGGTAGTTCCTCTATGCTAGCAGTAAAATATTACATTATATGGTTGGGGGAAGTGGATGCAAGAAAGGAGGGACACTCAGAAAATGTTTTCATTGCAGTGTTCTGTCTGTCTGCAGCAGTACTTTTTATTGTACAGCTTTACTGTACAAGAGTCCTTGTTGCTCTTCATCTATGTACGTACTTTTTGCAGAAAAAATATATAGTTCTGCTAAACTATTTTAACAATTAGCATAGTTACCGATTTTTAGGAAAAAAACCACAAAACTTTTGCACATGCATTTCCACTGACTTAAGAAGGGAGAATGACAGAATTGCATCACAGAGTCAGAGAAATGTTGTTTGGAAGGAACATCAGAGGGACGCTTGTCCAGCCACCCCATCAGAGCCTTACTATCCCCAGTACTGAGTTATGTCAGCCATGGGTTTGTCTAGCTAAGTCTTGAAAACTTCCTAGTATGTCCACATCATTCATGGGCAACCTGTTACAGTTTCTTCTGATGTCCAACCTGGCTATTGTCTCTTGTGCTATTTGTCACAGCTGAGGAGTTTGTCCCTGCAATTTTGTAGCTGCTTCAGAAAGATGTAGGCTACTATTAGGTTACTCCTTAACCTTCTCTTTGTCAGAGTATGATGTCTCAACCTCTCTACATGGCACACGTGCTGTAGGTCTGCAAACACATTTTCTGTTTTCTAATGTCAAGATAAATCTCAACATTTTGTTGAGAAAAATTTTATTGGCAAAACTGCCAATAACTTGACTAAAGTAAATGTCTGAGATGAGACATAAGGATTTAACATCGAGGCCTGTACAGTACACTGAAATATCTGAACAGGTCCATTTTATTGAGTCTATCATTCCCACATTTAAGTGAACACTTAAAATTAGACTTTCTGCTTTTCTTATAGGAAGTGGTCATGCAGCACAAAAGATTGTTGGTTGAACAAAAAGCAAACAAGAAAGTATAGCAGGTATAGAAAATGCTCAGATCAACACAAACACCAAGCCTCTGTCCCAGCAGGACGTTATGAGAAGATTTCAGTTTTATCAACTTGTAGACAGTAACATGGAAGCCACTGGGAACACTATAGTAATTCTACAACTGTTTAATTCAGTAGACAATAAATGAAGTGTTATTTGGTTCCCTTTACAAGTGGAAGGGGAAAAACTTAAAATGGAGCTTGCTACAAAGTATGCTGTTTCTGTAATTTCACAGCAGGACAATCATAGGCCACTTAAAACCACAAAGTTGTAGAAATTCTCAGAGCTTCTAAAGCATGCATCATTCACTGGGGCCTTATGATACTGAAAGTAGTGTAAAACTGTAAACAGCATGTGCTAAGCTTCTGTATTGTACAGTAAATTCTGTGTTGTATGTTGTCTTCTGTTTCAGAAAACGGCTGTGAGACGTTCAGCTGTTATCAGCAAGGCATAAAATTCTTGCAGATTCCAAAAAATTATGAACCCAACCCAAAAGTTACCTGTACTCAGGACAAGATATTTGGGACCTTTGACATCACAACTGGAAATTTAGCGAATACAAAAATCACACAGGTACTTGAGTTTTGACTATGAAGCTTGCATGTTCGGATTTCATATACTCCAAATTTCCATATAACCCCGGTGAGCTATCTGAGTAACTCTAAGCATAAATAGATGACTTGAAACATTAATTCTGATCTAGTAATTATATAAGTATTTTACATAAAATATACCGGAAGAGATCAGGAGACTTCCACACGATATAATTTCTTATTGTGCTGAGGGAGATGTGGGTCTAATTCAGGTAAGGAACAGAACTGAATCTGAGTCTCCCCTGGGTTTCCCCCTCCCGTATAACCATTACAGGGTTAAGTAAATATGTGGCATCCCTACTTCCATGCTAATATGGGTACGTAACAAGTGGTTTTGGCAGCTAACAATCATACTGAATCCTGAATACTGAATTTGGCTTAGCATAAGGGACTGAGTGTTTCTCTGTATTTAGAAATGGCTTTTTTAGCTTGCTGGCTATTGTGAGCTTAGATGCTCAACTGAATATGAATTCTGCTAAAAGTTCAATACCACAGCTATCAGGATTGGTACATCTCCTTCATTTATTCCCTCACCAGTTTTAGAAAGAACACCTCATGTATCCCCACTTACCCCAGAAAAACGTCAGACACACATATCATCAGATCAATAATAGATTTATTTTCCTTCTCTAAGAGGGATCAACAGAAGATTGCCCAATAGATATCCCTAAACAGCTAGTTAAATGATACACTTCAGCTTACATTCCCTTTTTCTTTTTAACTTCTCAATTTTTTCCTTTTACCACCCTCATCCACTCCCAAATAAACAGGCTGTTCCTACTTACTTTGTCCTGTTTTCCCTAATTTTGCTCCTTTATACTTCTTCAGTGTTTGTGATATGTTTGCACTGGTAATTTCTAGCTCCATCAGCAATTCCTTTAAGTTAGTGACCCCTTTTTGTTATCAATCAGTTCTCATTTCTGCTGCTTCTTATGTTGCTATCTTGTTAATGCAACCATGTCAGAATTAGATTTCTATGTATGTGTTCCCCCCTTATAGCTCTTTGTAGTATGTTATTATTTCGTGTGTTATTATTTTGTTAGTGTAACTCCATGGCAGGGCTGGCCATCTGTGTGTATACTCTAACAAGTGCTAGGCGGGTGTGTGTGGTGAATCTTGTACATTTTAGATACATTCTTTACTGCAGTAGAAGATTAATCCCTAATACATGAACAGAATTATCATCTCTCACTGTTGGTTAGCACACCAGGAATATTACCTGATTCATAACAACTTGGAGACATGAGAAGTTTCTGATGAACACAAGAAGTATATATCATCCCAAGATGCTGTGATATATTGAAATTAAGTAAAAGTTATTTTAATTTGATTTTGCATATGAAGGCAGAGTACTAAATTATATACAGAAAATCATAATCAAAGATTCTCTGAATTTGTTTCTAAATCTCTTCCATATTTGCCCAGATTGACAAAAAAGCTCTTAGGTTAATTTGAAAAGTTAAAAATAAAAAAAAAAATAAAATAAAAAAAAGAATTAACGAAGAACCGTGTTTGGTTGCAAATAATCAGTTTCTTGTTTCTTTAAAAATATAATTAATAATAATAGAAAAATATTAGCACCTGTCTCTGTCCCCATTGAACTGTCAATGCTTGGGAAAATAACTGCGGCTGGATTTGGGTCCTCATCATTTTATGCTTGCATTCATTTAAGCCTTAACACTGTCTCACCCTAAAACATCTTCCCTTAACGCTGGAATGCCCTTCAGAACTCAATCTTGATGCCTACCTCCATGATAGGACTGCACCTAACTTCCATGGGTCACTGGTAGAATATATATATATATCTATTATAATACATGGATATTTTCCTGTAGCAGATGACTAATGTAAATGGCCTGAATTATTCCCTACAAACACAACGAATTCAGCCCAGATGGTGAATTCTTAAGACTCTTGTCTTCAAGGACAGAGAGCTTCTGAACAGATTGTTTTTGAAAGTGGAAATCATTTCATTTTCAAAGGGTTTCTATTACTTGCCAAAGGAAATTATATCAAACATATCACATCAACTTTTTACTGTCCTGTCACAAAAGGGTTGCCTGAAACATCTACTCAGTCATTTCAAGCAAACTACCAGTGGTAAAACTCTCCTTGAGACCACTTATACTGCCTTGTGGTTTGAGCTGTCTCTCGTCTCCTGTAGAAAAGCAGTAGATAATTAGACAAATTATGTCTTAGAAGTGTTTTTGTAGAACACAATTTAAAGGGCTTAACATCTGATTAGTAGAGTGAGCAAAGGTGTGTTCAACTAGCTGAAACACAGCAGGCATCTGAATATTGTAATTTACTGGTCCACTGTCTTGTATAATTTTGTCATGGAGAAGGTACATCAAATATGTGGTTATGATAGTAGGATACATTCTTTTTTTATAGCACAAAAATTTCTGTGCTTCCATTCCTTGTACAATATATCGAGTATGTTAAGATATGTGCTGCTATTTTAAATAATACTGGCTGATGAATCTGCTGGGACTGTTATGCGAAAAATTTATTAGGGTTTATTTGGCTCATAATTTAGCTTCCAAATTGTTCCCTCTGACCCCCGATACATGACTTCAGAGTGACAACTCATATGCTTAAATGTTGGCATACTTTCGTTAAACTGCAGTTTTCTGTGACTACATTATTCAGGATGAGTGTAGGAATCATAAGAATAACACCATGAATGAATAAAGTGAATGAACAGAGAAATTAATAAATGTTCAAATAAATAAAAAATCTACAGTGCCTCTCATTATGTCTACATACCCATTTCATGTGCTCTTGAAGGACAGCTACTTCTATGAATAAAAATTTAAGTACAGACTTAACCAAAGAGAATAAACCAGTCAGGGGGAGCAGGGGGCGAGGGAAGGGGGAAATTGTGAATACTCTTTTGCTGTATCTGATCGGCTCCAACAGAAAAATCTGCTGATATTTTAATAGATTGATGGATATGATAGATCTCTTGACTGAAACAAAAGTAATATGACCTTTCCTCTGAAGATGGACTTGCGACCAAAGATCCTCAATCTTTAGCAGAAAAGGAGCCTAAATGCCCTGATGAACTATATCTGCTTGTTTTGAGGTGAGTTTATGCAGTGGTTTAAACCCAGTCAACTACCAAGTAGCACTTGCTCACTTCTGCACCAGTGGGATAGGGGAAAGAGGATAAAAAAGAGAAAACTCATGGGTTGACATAAAAATAATTTAATAGTTAAAGAAAAAGCCACACATGCAAGCAAAGCAAAACAAGGAATTCATTCACCCCTTTCCCTGGGCAGGTTGGTGTTCAGCCATCCCCAGGAAAACAGGGTCCATCACATGTGACAATGACTTGGGAAGACAAATACCATAATTTCAAATATCCCCTTCTTCCTCCCCCAGCTCGATATGCTGAGCATGATGCCATATGGTATGGAGTATCCCTATGGTCAGTAGGGGTCAGCAGTCCTGGCTGTGTCCTCTCCCAACTCCTTGTGCACTCCCAGCCACTTCACTGTTAGTATGAGGAGCAGAAAAGGCCTTGATGCTGTACAAGTCCTGCTCAGCAATGATAATAACATCTCTATGTTATCAATCCTGTTTTCATTAAAAATCCAAATCACGGCCCCATACCAGCTACTGTGGAGAAAAGTAACTCTACACGAGTCAAAACCAGAACAGTCCAGCAGATTTACATTTATTCCTCAGGACCTGCATCATCTTGAGAAACTGGGTGACTGAAACCAGCCAATTTGCCTGAAACCTGCTGACCTATAAAAAAAAAATTAATTGTAAAAAAATACATTATTTTTTAATCTCAGACTTTCAAACTCTGTATTCAGTATTTATTAGAGAAAATGTTAGTTAAAAATTTTATAATTAAAATAGTTATTTAAACCAGCAATTGTTACTATTATCTATATGACTATGGACCTTAGCTGGACCAGTCTGGACATTACTTTAGTTGCTGAACAGTGATGTTTAACAGGAAAGGGAAGGGATTCCGCTGAGTGTAGAGGGAGAGTGGATGTAACATATGCTATTCAAAGTATCTGAAATTGTTATGCAGTGTATTTAAACATTATTTAACTGTATAAATATGGTTCAGTAAATAATGTATGCATAGAAGTAGAGTTTTACGGATTATTAGTTATGAATTGAAGTAACTGCATTTATGATAGTTTCAATATTATATATTGTATCACGTACTAAACCCAGAAAGGAACCGTCTAACCTTGCAACATCAAATTACTTTAATTACAGTAAATAGAACCACAGTTATATTTTATATAATTCTTTCAGGCACTCAAAAGCTCTATCCATCTGTACCTCTACACCATCACTAAAACAGGATATCGAGGGGCATAAGTCATGATGCACTCCTCTGCAATGACCTCTTTTCCATGCTGGTTCTTCCTGCAATGGGAGGGTATGGGATAATGAACTTGATCCTTCTCACTGGGATCCTCTAAATATCAGATTAATTTCCATGGGAATGATTTTACTTCTCATAGTTTTTTATCATGGGATATATACTTCTATAGTATAATAAAATCTAGCCCTTGGTTAGAAAGAGAAGTAAGTTCAGAAGAAGGAAGATTCAAGTAGGTATCTCAGGTTATAACTGCATCATGGACTATGGGAACCTCGTCCAGCCTTTTTACTGTGAGAGATTACCTCCAGGATTTCTGACTCTATGCCAGGATGAGACCTGAGCACCCCTGTCTTTGCACACCTTGATTTCTGCAGGGGCTGACCAGGAGGGAGCAGTCAAGTTCTATGGGTGGAGGGGATTGTGACAGATTGCTCACAGGCCAATATGGTCAGCAAAATGTCCGTTTATTACAAGAAGGATACTCTTTATATACTGCTTCTACACCCCCACGTGTGACTTCTTCTTGTACAGCATTGGGTACATAAGAGAAACATACTTTGTTGTCCAGTGCTAATTGGATTAAAACAGGTGTCTGTATGAGATGAGGATGCAGCACTCTCACCGCTGTGGCCTGGGTTCGATTCCCGGTCAGGGAAACTCCCCCGGGCAGGTGGAGCTCGTCAGCCCTGTAAGGCCATCCATCTAAGAGAAGGTCACTCTAAACAAACCTACGTCTGAGGACCTCACTGCCACTGTCCAAGCTTCCTCGGCCCCGGCAGATGAACCTTAGGATTAAAGGGTGGGCTCAGCTCAGCGCACACTGTGTCTCACCTAAAAAATCCACTGCGCAGGCTGGAAGGGTAAAAACCATTCCCAAATCTTCATTCGCGAAGACTGGCCATACATGAGATGAGGGCACACGTTTACCCTCTTGAATCTCCACCTTAACCTTGGCACTGATCCTCCTTTTTTCTAGTTTCAGAGGCTGAAGCCATGTTAGCTACGCAGTTCTTTTTACTGTCTATACCCAGCTATGCTAAGGCAAGGCCTACAGAAATGCAGGAGAAATTGTTCACACACAATCTTTGTTCTCCCAACAAAGTTCTCTGCTTTGTATGCGACCTGAACCATCAGGGATCTCAATGGCACATCAGGATTATCTGACCTGAAGGCTTAATAAACATTTCTCTTCCAGCAAGGAATTTAGGTACATTAAAGCCTTCTCCCTATTCTGGAAAGCCTATAGGCACCAAATAGCTGAACTTGTTTTCTGTATAAACATCCTCCAACCCTTTGTCAGCTGGCACAGTGAAAGGGACAGCCAGTAGTTAAAGGTAAGGAAGGTATTGTGCCATGCAGGGAGGAGGAACTAAGGAATGTTATCTGGTTCAGAATAGAAAATTTATAAAATGATTTTGGTTGGTTTGATTATAAATTGTAAAAAGATGTGATTAAATGCTTGGGTCTCTGTTTTCTTGACTTAAACAATTTGTTTGCTTGTTTTTAGTAGAAAATATGTATTAAATAACCAGCTATTTCTTTAGACAAAAAATCCACTTGTCAATACTTCATTACTTTAGGGAAAAGTTGAGAAAAAAATCAAGCATGGTATTTAATAAAAATACAATATTTAATAATATTTTTTACAGAAAAACAAACCCAAACAATGCTGATCACCTCTGCTAATACGTGATTCTTGGTGAGAAGATTAAGTTGTGGGGTTTTTTTTAAGTACGCATACTGATAATATTTGAGCACAGCTCATTTCATAAAAGCAAACATAGAAATCAATCGTTACAATTCAGTCTCTCTCACCAAAACCTAGGTTTGGAAACCTATGTTATCCACTGTAGGATAATTTTGCAGACAGTATATAATGTAAGGAATGTCATTATTGTTACAATAACTCTTTATAGAGACAATGTAAAGACAAGTAATTCTGTCAGTGCTTGCTATGTACCTGACAGATAAAAAAGTCGGATTCAGAAATATAAAAAAATGGCATATATACATAATTATTCATCTTGAAGTTGCAACAGAAATGGTGCAGAGCAACTAGCTTATCCTCTTTTGTAGTGGAAATTGATGAAAAGTACATTTAATGTGTATAGTTAGATTGATTTGCCATTTTAAATATCTTGACAGATTTTTTTAATTTTTGCAGTAAGTATATGAACTAAATGACAAGCTGATATAAAAAAGAATGCTTAAGGCAGGACCAAATAAACAATTAAAAGCTAGTTCAGAGAGAAAATTTGTTTACAAAACATAACTGTTTTTAAATTCAGAATTATTTTGCTGTCTGTTCTTTCCTCCAGCAAAGAGGTATTGGGTATTGAATTTGAGTGTTGAATTCTGCTCTGTTTCTCTGCTTTCACAATTATTTCTTAATGCAAAGCCTATGAAAGTACACATTTATCTTACAGGGGATTAACAAAAGGCATAACAAAAGGGAAAAAGCAGGAATCTGTGTAGCCATTTTATTTTGGTGAGCAGAGCAGAATGGAGTTACTCCAAAATCCTATATAATTTTTGATGTGCATCACAAGAGTAGTATTAGTCACCATAACTAAAAAGAGGTAATGCTTTGGTATTGTGATGTTGTAACTGTCAGTTTTTACATAACACCCACTTTGTTGAGCATGCTGCTCCATGTCATGAATTACTGGTGCTAAAAAATTAACAAATTAATTTTTGGACATTAGCAGAGCAGAACACATAGCAAAATGCTTTTTCTCTTCTCTGTTTTCTTTTTTTTTTAATCTACTGAGGAAATGGCATAGGAGGAACCAATCTAATACTTGTACAGAACAGCATCTATTTTTAGTAAAGTGGTTTCCACTAGATATAATTTGGGCATTCAGAATAGAATATGGGAACCATTGCAAATTTAACTCCTCTGGTTTAGGAAACAAAGCCCATGTCATAAGTGATTAAGGTGATTTTCTAACTTTAGGGTATGATCTTGATTTTGGTTGGGTTTTGGAAAGTCACAAACTCTGACTCCTGTAAAAGTAAACAAACAGGATATTCATTTACGTGTCTTATACAGCAAGAACATATATAGATAAATCAAGTGACCTGAATGAATACAGATTCACATAACTTGTTTCATTAGGATAGACTGGCTCTAAATATCTATGCATGGAGGAGGCATCCCAGCAAAGCATAGATATTTTCATTTGGCATTGCGTTAGCGTTCTATGTATTCCGCATTTGTTTCTCCCATCTCCAAATATAGGACAAAGATAGTACAAAAGAAATTATTTATGTTTGTCCACTGTGGGTTTAGCCTATTAACTCATCTGTTTATTTGCCTGTATACGTAGATTTTTCATATGAAGCCAGTGAAAGTAGTATCTAAGCAACAGACTGAACATTTCAGCTTTGTCCTGAGGACTCTATTCAGCATTTAGAATGGAGCATAAATGTAGGCAAGTTGTAATGGCTCTGAGGAGTTTAACCACTATGTTATCTTACCTGTGTTTGTGCTAAGGAGCTGTAAGCAGTGTGTTATTTAAATGGTTGCTATATCCTGCTTAAGGCAGCACCCTCACTGTTGTTACCACTAAAGAAATTACCCCAGAGATGCTAACCTAAAGAAATGTTAGGAGAGAGGTAATACTAGAAGCAAAATAACACAGGGAAAAAAAAAATCAAAAAATCAATGCTATACTTTGTTATAGTCTCCACATCTGGTTGCAGGCATATGTGGGATTTAGCAGGATTTACTTTTCAGATATTCAAAGCAGGCTAATAAGTTTTGAGAGCTTAGGATGTTATTTGAATTTTTTTATATATTTCAAAGACCTGCTGTATTTTTTCACCTGTAGGTCAGTGTGTTTCTTGGAAGGCTTCTCAGAATTTCTGTTCACTCATGCCCATTCCCCACCAAAACCCAAGGCAGTGTGGTCCTCAGTACCATGGCAGATTTGGTTCTCTCACCTAGAAAGTTATGTATCAAAAATAACCACTTCTAGTAAGACATCTATTGTGAGAAAGTTGTTTGGAAGACCAAATTCGAATTTTTACCAATTGTGATAAAAAATACAGAGAAAACTTCTTGCATGATGTCTTGAAAAGAACTACCAGCACTGATGTGTGAGATTGAGTTTTCTGTTGTTTAATTAAGTTGCCACTGTTTTTGAAGAGAAGAAAAAATCTGCATCAATCAAGCAAGCAGCAATAAAAATTCCCCATTTGTAGATCTCGTCTGTTAGAAAAGTCATGCTGGTTGTATTGCAATTCTGATCGTGCTTCCACAATTTTTGCTACAAAATGTGGGGACATCAGATGTGAAATGTTTTCAGTTTAGGTATGGACTGGAATATCCTATTCAAAACCTGTCCTTAGGCTAAAGCAAAACTGAAATTTTACAATATTAAAGGTGAGGGCATGAACTTGGGGGCTTAAAGCAAGAATTTCTTCTGAGAATAGTGGACTCTTTTGTTGGAAATGAAAGAATAGTAGTAATACTTGCTTTTCTACTAAATAACTCATTGCATGCCACCAGATAAGATGCCAACATATTATTGCTATGAAAACAAAATGGAAGATTTGTGTATGAGAGGACTCTGAAAGACTTAATGTGATGTGTCTGTCTGTATTAGCAAGCAACTATAATTGATGTCCTGGGAATTTTCATCTGATAAATCCCAAGTCACGATATGGCTCTGGGTGGTTCTTTGGACTCTGTTTTAGCCTTTAAGAAACAAATTTTTAATTTCTACATATACTGTGAAGTATTTTGTAGTTGTGTGATGACAAAGCAGTACAGATTTACATATAAACTTTACAACATAGTTTTTTCAAAGTTTTCTGAGAGAAAAAGAATTACCAAAATTTTCATGGTCACAATGTCACCCTTGTGCATAGGATTACAAAAAATATATTTCTACAAAGCAGAGAGCACTTAAGGATAGTTAAGAGAAATAAGACCTGGAAATTTAATCTTGAATATCTTGACAAAGGTCCATATTTTTGCTGTTCCTAATAATGTCTTTGTATATATTGACAAAGTTGGATTGTAGCTATACTTTCCTGTAATAACTGATACTTTTACAGAAAAGGTTTTATTCAGAATTATTGCCCATCTTTGGCTGTTTGTACATTCCCAGATTAAAAATGAAAACTCTGCTTTGGTTTCAGATAGATTTCAAAAGTAATCAAGCTACTAGTAATTCTCATTTCATTTGAAATACAGATTGTTATTGTTTTTGTCCTGCGCACACTCTGAGTCCCTGTTATTATTTTCCATCTATTTGAACATGAAAAAAAAAATCACCTAAAAGAGATGTATTAAAACTGATGATCGTAGCAGATAGCCAGAGACTGTGACCATTATTTTATGAATAAATCACTGCACTGATGCATAATGAAGGTTGATGCACCACAGCAAGAAAGTAGTAGTGAGGGGATGCCCCAATAATCTAGAAAAATACTGTTTAAGATACATGTCTAAAAACTGAAAAAGAAGTTATTCATGGGGAAAAAAAAAAGGAAAAAATATGACAAGAATTTAATTGGTACCAGGCAGGAAAATAGCAAGGAACGGAAAAAAAAAAAGGAAAACCAAAAAGGATGACTAAATTTTCTTATCTTTCTGTCTTTCTTTCTGGCAATTATGTGTCAACATAACATTATTTTAGGATTTAAAAAGAATTATTTTCCTTTTTTTCTCCAATAACTTCCGATTAAAATTCTTTTCTTTTTGGATGTTTGTTATTTTCTCTGCTAATTTTCTGTTTGCTTCCTAATGTCTTATTTATTCTCCTGTGCTGTTGACATATTTCTTTCCTTTTATTCTATTTCAATATTTTCTCCATTGTGTCTCTTCTCCATTTCTTTCCCCTATTCCAATCTTTTTTTTTTTTTTGGCTGTCCTCCATTGAAACTACTGCAGTATTTTTTTTTTTTATACTATTCTTGCCAGAAAAATACTATCCTTGACAAAGAGAAAAAATAAGCTGCTACTCTGGAGGTAGCTAGAAAACTGGCATAATACCAGTGAAAATAATCCTGGCATGGGACAGACTAGACAACCTAGAAACTTTTCCATATATTGAACTTCAAGGTTTTTCTGGAAGTAGTATTGGGAGAGATTCCAAAATACTAAAATGATGTTTTAATTGTGAAGGGCTTAAGGGACTATGGAGATACTCTATTCTAAACCACACAGTTCACACTCAGTGTTCATTTTGCCTTTCATCTTGTTTTAAATTGAATAACAATAAGATGCTTACTTTAACTATTTCAAGTCAACCCTTCACTTTTTCTAACCAGATGAGAAGAGTTTCTGTGCCAGGGGCAGAGGCAGATACTCTTAAGTAGGCTTTCCTCTGGAAAAGAGCAGTGTGAGTCCTGGATCAGCACTATAGTGCAGTGCACAGGGGTGAGCCTTCTGGCAGTACATGTAAGGTGGAGGAAAGGCAGAGCTGAAAATTAAGGCAGAGCCTAGAGAATTTAATACCTTGAGGACTGTAGTATGTCCATACATTCTCTTTTCTTTCTTGCTTTCCTGTCAAGGTTAGTTGCATTTTCGAAACATTGACTTTGAGACTGTAGACCTGTGTAGAGGGATCTGAGGGTTTTCTTCTTGCCTTTTTTTATGGAACCATGATTTGTTTAGTCTCCAAGAAAAAGTACTTATGTATGTTTGGGCACAAACATTTACTTATTTAATTTATTGTTTCCAATATTTTGATATACACACTTCTGAAAGACTGCAGAGATATGCCATATTTAATAGAAAACAAAACATCCTCTCTTATCCAAGGTCATACTGTGTCAATCCCTCAGAAGACATCATTTATTAGTACAGAAGCCAGAAGAATACATGGTAGAAGCCAGCGCTGACACCGGTACATCAAACAGTCTTATAAAAGTTCAACAAACCTTCAGAAACAGTAATTTGACATCTTAGGTTTTTTTCTCCTTGGTCAGCTATCCATTCATTATGTAACTGAAATATAAGACAGCCATTTGATTAAGAACTTTTATTAATAAGTATTCAAGACTAGAAACTGTGGGAAAAAACCTCCGCAACCAACAAACAAACTAACAGCACTTGAAAAAGTGAAAGATTCATTCCAGATTTAGAGCTAGTTTGCATTGTCATCTCTAACACACAGGACTGAGCCTTTTATTTTCATATCTTGTAAGTCTTCGCCAGCCTGCTTCTATTTCCCAAATATCTTCTGCTTCACTACATTTCCATCTGTACAGAAAGGGCATGGACATAAACACTGATAAAGAGTGAATGAAATCTTCCCTACCTCCCAGCTAAGGCAGGATACTGGCAGGCTGTATTTTTCTTTTCAGAAAGTATTATGCTAGGGATTTAGTCTTTTATTATGATTTAAGAGGGATTTTCACCAGGAAGCTGGCAGCATCAAGCTTTTTTTGCTAGATGTGGTGGTGCTCTATGATATATAGGTGTGCATGTCTTTTTGGTGCTGTAACAACCTTCCTCAAAACAAAGTACCATTAACTATAACTTCACCTTTTAATCACTGTAGTAGATTAAAATAGATTTCAGTCTTGCTTTTTTTTTGCCTGAATTTTCCTCTGATTAAAAACAAGATGGAAGATTGCCATACATGTGCCTGCATAAGGAGAGGAATGTAAGAGCTGTACTTTCCTCCATGGACCAGGGAGATATCATCCAGCTGCGAGTACAAAACAGATTTCATGAGGATGTTATTTCCCACGTTAAATAAGCAAGAAACACTTGTATGGTTAGGTTTTGGTGCAATCCTGACTTCTTTTTCCCTATTGCATTACTATACTGGTAATACCTGGTAAAAATTTATCTGAGCCTGTTGAACAATTAACACAGTTATGCTGCTATCCATCTACAGCAGAAATCAAGATTCCAAATTAGCACAAATTTAGGACAACATAGGTATAAGGTGTGGTTAGGGATTTACTCTAGGTAATAACAATTTGTTTTAGAAATCAGTAGAAATAGATGAGTCACTGAAAAAAACCCACTTTGCGTCTGTAGTTCCATTTCCTACATAAGAAATTTTTTCATATGAGAACATTTCAATGAGGTAGAAGTGTATCACGTAATCAGAATTAAGCTGTTCCAAGTAGTGAAAATACTAAGGAAAAAAAGGATTGGCCACTTTGTATGTTGAAATAAATACCATATTGTATTTAGCAAGCGTTCCTGCAAACCATAGATACATCTATTGTTGAAAAAAGGGCACACGCATGTCCTAGAAAACTACAGTTCATTTACTTAGAACAGATAAATGTTTTTCTACAACTAAATTAATGCCATCATAACTAAGCTCACATAATTCTCATTAATATCAATAGGAAGCTGATTCCTAGAAAGCAGATAATAGAACCCTTACACAGTTACAAGAAGTAGATTTGCAGTTGATTAATTAATAAAAAAGATTAAATTTGCTTTTATCCTCTGATCCTCTGCAACACACTTGCAAATGCATATGCAGTCTGTGCCTTGTGTTCTCATAGGTTGACATTTATTCCTGAGACCTGAAACCTTTTGTAATGTAATATAATGGTGGAAACTAGGAAGAAGGGTAAATAATGTTTTCCTCCATTTAATTGTTTCCCTTTCACTTCCAGGCAGTTTATCAGAGCTGCTTGAGTCTGCAGGTGCTTTCCTGAATGTTCTTTGGAGCCATGTTCAGCCTCAAGGAGTCCCATGACAAGCAGTGGAGGCAGCTGTGTGAACACATCAGGATGCACTGGGGGTGTCTGAAAGAATAGGAGGCAAAAATGAAATTAATACAATGTTTGAGAAAATTATTTTCTTTGTAACTGTAATAAAGGAAAAACATACCAGGGAGCAGACTGCAATGAAGAATTGTACCCGCTAATGCTAGTTGCACAAATTAAAAAAAAAATACCTGGACTTCGACTCTGATTTGCAATGGAAATGAAACTGTGACTGGAAAGTGACAGTTATAGTGAAGGTTTTAAATTGTCTGAAAGACAGATGCCTGAACTTTTGCTGTTGTCTGCCATGACCTTATGATATAACATGAAGAATGTAAGCTCTTTAGACATACTATTTTAGTGCTGTCCATTTTTCAAAACCATAGTGACTATAAATCCCTATACCAAAAATCAGTGTGGATCAAGCTATGCTTTGGATGTGATTTTAGTTATTAAGGGTATATGAATCTCATTTAAACAGAGCTCTGGCATGTAAACATTGCCTTAGTTTGTCCGAACATGATGTTCTTCTGCAGATGCTCAAAAGCAGAGTGCACAAAAAGCACATTACAGCATGTCATGTGAAAGTTTGACAGTGTGGGCAATGGCACTTGATGAATTCCTACAAGACTTCTGTCTCGTACTGGTGAACTGTCTGACTGTTCAAGTCAAAGAACTCAGAACTGATCAAAATGCTTCAAGGGATAAAGAAAGGAGAAAACTCCCCACTCCTTCCATGAAATTTTGCACGCCTCACTGTTTGGTGAAATACTAGGCAAAGAAATCCCCAAGAAAGACTATTAAAAGGTATCTGTGAAGGTTTTTGGCTTCTCAGACCTCCTGCACATATGTCATGAAACATCAGTCTGTGCTACGAAAAGAGAAACGTATTATTTTCTTCTGGGACAACTGTCCTTTCTTGGTTTGTCCTGCTAATGCAGGTGTAAAAGGAGGTGGGGAGACAGAGGAAGGATTTGCCCCTCTTACACCAATTTATCCAATTTTGTAAGCAAGAAAAACAGCATTTTCATCTGTTGCTTCTAAAGACCATCTCCTGACACTTCCATAGAAAAGTGTGAGGTCCCTGAAACTTAAAAGAAGCAGAGAAGATAGTCAGGGGGGGACAGGGGAGTGAAAGCAAACAAAGGTGCAGAATGAGAGAACAAGTAAGGCAGGAACCAGAGAAAATGCAGAAAGGATCTTGTGCATTATTTCGTACATCCTCCTGTTGCTTACCATCTTACACGATCAGTCATCATTTGATCGATGAACTTGATATTTGAACTTGACTGAAAAGTTGAAATTTACTTTACCCATATGCTGAGAATTCATGCAGGATCTACTTTTTGGGCAAAATATATTCAGTTCATACTATTATCTTTGAGTGCCATGTTTGGATTCTAATTGGTTTGCCCACTCTCTTTTGTGCAGTACAACATATGTACAATAATCAAACTTTTCATTTTTAAGTATTTATGGAAAACAGTATCCTAAACTGGGAAAAATTAGGAAAAAAAGATAGGAAGAAATGGACAGAAAAATGAAAGATAAAAAGAAGGGATTTAATCAGCAAACTTGGAAGACAAATTTAATTGCCAGATATTAAGCCCCATGGCAAAATCTTATGACGCACACAAAGTAAAAGAAACCTTTTGTAGACTTATGGAGTAGGGACCCTCCTATTGGAACGACTGAGCCATGAATGTTGGCAACTCACTAGACACTAATTAAATTCAGATTTTACTTTTTTAAAATCTTTTTCCTATACTGTCTTAAAATATTTCAAATGCAAGAAATTGTGGTGCAATTACAATATCTAAATACAGTGAAGACAGTTTTGCTTCCTAGTTCATCATAACATTAGTTTTTATAACAAGGAAGATGGACCCATATATAGTATTTTTCTATCTGTTTTTCTAGATCTTTATTTAATGAGATCTTCTAAATAAGTTGGACTTAAAAGGGAAATTTTTCTGTTTATGTGTTAAACTTCCACTTTTTAGAAGAGCCTGGGATTGGCTTGGTATGCTTTTCCTCCTGTTGTGGTTTTGTGTGTTTTTTTTGTTTTGTTTTTGTTGTTGTTTGGTTTGTTTTGTTTGGGGTGGTTTTGTTTTTTTGTTTGTTTGTTTGTTTTTTCCCAACTGGTATTGTAAAAGGAGATCAGGCAAACGGGGTCAGTTAGGATTTTGAAGGTAAATACCCCTGGAAGCACAGTACTTTATTTTCATTTAATTGCCCTTTGGATCTGTATATATCTCCACTGCTTAGTGACACGATGTTCTTCTAAACTGAGAGAGTTCTGGACTGTACCTAAATTAATCCTGACCCTATATTTGTAGTTTTGAAAGCCAGTCTAGTTTGGTTTTGTAGTTAGACTCTCCCAGGTAACAGGAAACTAGAACTTTGGCTCCTTAGTTAGCAGCTCTGCACCCAGCTGAGTGTGTTTATTATAAACGAGGACAACTCCTCAAATTTCCATTCTTGGCGGGACCATGCTTGGCTTCAGTCTCTTTTTCTGGACATCACTGAAGATAAACATTAAAGGCAGTTTCAATGTTGACATAATGTACCATAATGATATATGTTTAATCAGGCTATTTAGTGTTATCAAAGGATCTTTTAAAAAATGAATCATAGTGTGTCATTTGAATATAAATGTAAACTAACTCAGACAACTCTCTGTATTATGAACCAATGCAGTATAGCAACTGAATATGAAATGAAATATTTGCCTAAAGCATGCAGGTGATAACAAAATTATGGGATATTGTTGACCCATGGAGAAAGCATTTCTCTACTCATTTGAAGAAAAAAATTACTTCTATTTTGATCTCATTAAAAAAAATGGAAAATGTATTCTATGGCATTATTCACAAAAATGCACAGCATTTTATTGTCTCACACCTAATTTGGAATTTTTAAGTGAGATTTAAGGAGTACAAAGGTCCAGTACAGCTTCTTAACATGACAGGATTTCATTATTAATAGGTATAGATCAAACATAAACCTCTATTAAAAAATGTCATGAAAAAAGCAGCATTTAAAATTAGTTTAGGTCTCTAGTGTATATTTTTGTAGAGCTGGAGGTTTTTGTTTCAGGTGATACGTTTACGTGTTCAAAAAATGATTCATTTCCGCTCTCCCTTCTATTTAATTCTCTAACAGGTAATCTTTCCCTCTGCACCTCCTAGCACTTTCACTGCTTTTTTGCATGATTCATTGAGCTTTTTGTCTCACATATTTCATCCAAGTGTAACAAATTCCCTCAAGCCAGCATTGGTCTAGAAAAGGCTGAGGATGGGAAAACAAGCTATTTCATATCAGGGTTAAAGACTTTAGATTATTTCTCTGCATTATAATAACAATGAATTTGTCTACTCAGGTTTTTTTGTTTTTTTTTTAAATCAGAGTTCTAGTTGAGATAAACTCTGATTTGTCAGGCAAAATTGTATCAGGGTAAATGAGAGTTCTGTGGCTGATTTCAGGGAAGCTAGGTTTTCACTCCATTTCTTTGCTTTTTCTAAGATACAAATCTCTGTTCTGTTGACCTAATTTGCTGCATTCTCCTTTTCTGTTTCTACATGGTTATTCTTACAGATCAGTGGAACACAAAGGTGCCTTCTACCAAGATTTCCATCATATTGAAAGCAATCACTTTCTTCCCTAGAAATATGCCTCCCAATGATCAGGTAGTCTCAATCAGCTCTTTAGGGAGTATTATTACCCATCAATATGAAAATGTATTTGGTGCACTGCTGTATTAGGAATACATTTGGTCTAACACATAATTTCTTACCTCTCCTCACCATTAAGCTCCTCTGGCCAGTGTCTGTTCTGATGTATGTCCTGAGCCCATTATCACCACTGAACTAATAGAGATAACACTAAAAATAACCATAAGAAAACTAAACTGGGAAGCTTTCAAGAAGACAAAAGGTATTTTTTTTCTACCTCTTTTCATATAGAAGTGTTTAAAGGTGTTGACCCTTTGGACATGATCGTTAAAACGTAGTGGTATGATCTCCTAGGTAAAACACTCTCAACCACAGATATTATGAATATAAATTTAATACTATCAATACATTTACTTTTAATGCAGTAAAAATGATTGGATGGCAGCCAGCCTCTCTACCTCATATAAAACCAGCCTCTATGATTAGCTATGTAGTAGAAATCTAATTATATGTTACAACAGAATGCCTAAAAGATGAATAAACTGGCTGAGAACATACTCCTTCCACACATGCAAAATTTGGCTCCACTCATTGCTTGTTTAACATTACTGATGAAGTTGTGCGTTTTCTCCCAGAGACAAGCATGGTCCCATGGGCCAAATTCTCCTCTGTTTTACATGCAATGCAGACTCTCTGGGTTAAATACTTAGAATACACTCCATTGTCATATTGTGCCTTAGCAAAATTCTCTTTTTGTATCATACATCTTAAAAACATCACTTTTGAAAGGTGACAGTGCTCTTGTGAGTGCCAGCAAAACCTGTCATCAGTTTGGCAGATGGAAATTAAACCAAGAAAAGCATGTAAGTATTCATGTAGGTCACAATCTGAAAAAATAATCCATAAAATTGTACTGAAGCTTTATTCTGCTTCCTTCGCCAATTCAGCTACTGCAAACAGCAGTAATTTGTTGCACAACAGTAAAACACGAGAGCTAAAGTTAGTTTTAGGTTCATGTAGGCAACTGCACATTTTCAACAGCCTTTGAACTACTCTAAATTATGCTACCCTTGAAGAACTGCGTACCACATTCTTGCAAGTACAGATGGGAGCAGTGAAGAATTGTACAATAGATTCTCCCTCATAGAGTTGCCACAGCTGATGCTACAGTAACTCGAGTTACCCAAGTGGTGCAAACCTCCCACAGCAAAACTGGAGGCCTTACTTGATAATTTTTCATTATAAAAATCTCTGATACAAAATTAGGCAACTGTAGCGAGGAAGATAGATCTTATATTCAGCTAAGGTGGTGGTTTCAACTTTTTTTGATTAGCATCACCTGTAAGGGGTTATGTCCTACTATGTAATAAACTTCAACCTCATAGAAGTAATTTTGCTTAACTTAGTCACAGAATCACAGAAAATAGAATGGTTGGGGTTGGAAAGGGCTTCTGGAGATCATCTAGTCCAAGCCCCGCACTATAACAGGTTCGCTCACAGCAGGTTACACAGGCTCATGTCCAGGTGGGTTTTGAATATCTCCAGAGAAGGAGATTCTACAACCTCTCTATGCAACCTTTTTCAGTGTTCTGTCAAAACAAAGTTTTTCCTTATATTCAGACGGAACTTACCCTTTTGGTGACCCCAGGAGCTGACAGAACACAGGCTGTCAATGACAGTTTTAAGATGCATTTGCAACATACACAGAGAATAAATAAATAAAATATTTTTTAAAAAGTAATTTGACGATTTTAATATTTTAGGGGTTTCAGAAATATGATCCCTCAATTTCCAATTCCCAGCAGACAGAAGAATGAGAAACACCCGTAATGTTTCATGATTTATAATATAAAGTGCACTTCATAAAACTGGAAGCAATGTTAAAACAACATTTATTAGTCAAAGCCAAAATTAGTTGGCCATATTCTTAATTCTGTGTTAATGCTTTATTAGTGCTGGTATTTATATTACCTTTATTACCTGCTTGAAGTGCTTTAGTGTGTTTGGTAATTGAAATCTCTGTATTCCCTTGTACCTCAACACATTGGATTTTAATTATTAGTTCCTGAAACATGTCGGTTTGATGTTTAATAGGACACATCTCTGTTTCACTTCAATTTTTTCTTTTAATCTTATCTTTATGCTTGACATCCTCCATGCTTCCTTCTCCATATTTGTGGGATTTGTCATTCTCAGCAGTATTTGTGCTAAAAGTATTTTGAAACTTATGATGTAGAAAATAGTGGTTATGTTTTATCTCCATATGTATACCACCAGCTTCATTTCTTCCACTTGAGTCTCTCAAATCCATGACTAGGTTAAGAAAAATCTCCCATTACTCCAACAGCTCCCTTGACCTTTCCATATGCCTTTTCATTTACTCAGTCATTTCACACTCGAGCTGTTGTTTTGGGAGAAGGCGAAATACAGCATATTTTTGTAACTAGTTTATTCTCTCAAACCAATTCAAATTCAACCCTGAATGACACTGTAGACTTAGAAATGACCAGGTCACCACTGTTCTTCGCTCAAGTAACAAGCAAATCAATGTCTATATGAACACCTCCATGGGAAAACAAGAAGAATGTTCCTCTCTGCATTTTCTCATAGCATGGAGTGGAACAGTTGGAAGGAAAACCCAAACATCTCCTCACAACAATGAATTTTCTGGCTCATTTATGCTTGTATTACAACAGTTTTTATCCTTCTCCAAGTTCTCTTCTCCAAAGTAAAAAGGGATGAAGTAATCTCATTCTTAGGACTGCTGCTCATAAGGAAAGATTCTTATTTCACATTTCTGCTGGCTTCATCTAATCTATATTTGTTATTTTTAATAGCCCACCTAATGTAATCTACAAACCAGATTTAAGTTATGTCCGTAATACTCTACTTTTCTTCATAAGACTATCTACTTTGTTATACTTTCCATTTTTATATAGGCATTTTAACAGCCTTTTGTTATTGAGCTTACGTTATGGTATATTAATGTCTACAAATTCCCCATTAATCTGTCATATAGTACATTTCCAGCACAAAAAACCCCAAACCATTGTTAACGTATACTCTACCTTTTTGTTTGCATCCTCTCTATATAAGTATTTGTTAGAGAGGCCATGTTCAGGTAAGACTTCAGTTTGCTTGAATAGGTTCAGCTGACTATAAGATGTTCTTCTAACATTAGAATATCCAAAAAACTGAGTTACTGATGCACTCAGATAATTTCTAGAAGCCTTTCCTTCCCATTCAATATATTAAGGGTCAGCAGGAATTCAAAGTCTCACAGGAGACAGGGCAGTTGAATCATATAGAATCGTTTAGGTTGGAAGAAATCTTAAAGATCATCTAGTTCCAATCCCCCTTCTGTGGGCAAGGATACCTTCCACTAGACCAGGTTGCTCAAAGCCCCATCCAGTCTGCCCCTGAAAACTTTCAAGGATGGAGCATCCACAACTTCTCTGGGCAACTTGTTCCAGTGCCTCACCGTCCTCACAGAGAAGAATTTCAACGATAAAAGAAACACTAGAGGAAATGTGGGCACCCTCCAGAAGAAAATAGGAGACCTGATTACACAGGATATGGAGAATGCTGACAGTACGCAACCACTTTTTTCTCTCAGTCTTTACTAGCAAGTACTCCAGCCACACTGCCTGAGTCACATAAGGCAAGGGCATGGTCTGGGAGAATGATGAATCACCCACTGCAGAACATAAGGTTTGAGAGCATCTAAGGAACCTGAAGGTACACAAATCCATGGGATTAAGGGAACTAGCAGAAGAAGTGGCTAAGTCACTATCTGTCATATTTGAGAAGCAATGGCAGTCTGGTGAGTGGAAAAGGGGAAACATAACCCCATTTTTAAAAAAGGAAGACTCAAGTAACTACAGTACAGTTATGCTCACTTCTCATGTGGTCAGATGGCTACCAAGAGTACTTAGATCATTCTTTCCCTAGGGGTAGAAGCAAGGAAAACTGCCCTGGAGTTCTGCAGATCATTGTCTTGCCTTTTGAAAGATGCGGTGCAGCACTTGGTGCTCTATAGTCTTTTGTGCCTCCCCCAAGCTCCACAACCTTTCAAAGCTGTCAGAGAGCAGCCTGACATCAGCCAGCTCACTCAATACCCTCAGAGAAATCCCCTCAGGTTCAGTGGACTTATACAACACAAGATTTCTCAGGAGACCCCTGAGCTAAACGTTCTACAATACTGGAATTTCTCTGCTCCTTGATCCCTGCTTCTGCGCTAAAATGCCTGGGAACAGTGTCAGTGAAGACCGAGATGAAAGAGGCACCAAGTACCTCTGCTTTGCCTACATTTGCAGTTACTGCATCACTCAGTGTGTTTGGCAAGCAGGTATATACTTTCCTTGCCTGATTTACTACTTATGTAGCAGAAGAAGCCCTTTTCGCTTTTGATATCCCCTGCTATCCCTGATTTAGCTTTGGTTTTTCAATCACATCACTTCAATCACATCACTGCACACTTCAGTAATGTTTCTATATCCTCTTTCATAATCTGTCCTAACTCCCACTACCTGTGTACATCAATTTTGTATTGCTCCATCCTATTTACCCATGCCTGCCTCCTTGGTAGATCTGTTTTGGTTTTGGTTTTTTTTTGTTTGTTTGTTTGGGTTTTTGTGGTTTTGTTTGTTTGGGTTTTTTTGTTTTTGGTTTTTTTTTTTGTTTTGTTTTTTTTTCTTGAGCATCAACATGGATTTTTCTTGTGTTTCAGGAAAATTAAAGGTCCGCTGGACCTTTTGAGCTTCTTTTTCCTGTGGGTGTGGCTCCCACAAGAACTGCCTCCCACCTACCTCTTCTCTGAGAAAGTCACAGCCTTCTGTTGTGAGGTCCAGGGCTACTCACCTTCTTAATCCCCTACAAGATCTTGGGCTCCTCTGTATCAGGATCATTACAGTCATAGCTCCCATTCACTGTCCCAGCCCTGACAGTTATAAGCCCTGACACCCCCTAGAAACCTCCCCGTTTGCCCAGGGAGGTGGAAGTCCCGCAGGAGAACCAGTGCCAGTGACCAGAAATTTGGCCATGACAGTTCTGTGTCTACACATGGTGCTCTAGTTCAAATGTAGACACAAGGAATGTGAGAAAAGGCTAGCACATAAAATATATTATTTCATTACTTCCTAGAAACAACTTAAAACAAACTAAGGTTGCTTTTTTGAGGCTGTTTGGTTCACGTTTTATTTTATTTTTTGTCCTTTTGACTTTAGCAATAAAATATGATGGGTAATAAACCCCTCTTCTGAAACCGACCATCTTCCTGTCTCCAGCATAAATGTATTTGTGATCAGTTTAAACCTATTTGACTTTGGGCCAGCATGGCCATTCAGGATTTCATACTGTAGTCATGTATAGTTATTGTACTCCTCTCAGCTTTCATTTTGTGAGATTAAATATGCCAAGCTTCTGTAGTTTTGCCTTCTTTCCTTTTAAGATAGAGATACATCTTATATCTTAAATATATATAATAAGACTGTCTATTTTGATAAAAAACCTTGTAACAGTGAAGAAGTTACATACAGGTCATTAACAGCATTTTGTGTACTTAGTCAAAAAGAAAATATATATTTAAATATATGCCTGTAAATAAGTTTGTTCCTTAGCAAAAAAAAAAGAAAAAAAATCTGTCATTTGCCACATAGAACAGTTACAAACTACCACCATGCCATTAAGAAAAAATAATATGGTACAGCATTTCAACTAAAATACATTTTTAACTGTGTTGTTTTCATGTTTTTTGTCTATTTTCATGGGTTTTTTTATTGTCTTCTAAAGTGTGGGAGGCAGACATCTCTAAATCCTTTTGGGCGGCCACCACTATGAATTTTACTTCATTATTTTTCCTTTACGGCTTTTATTAATATTATTTTGATAGTGATAATAATTTGTTTGGCTGCAAAATCAAATGCACATTGTTATTAGTACTACTGACTTTCTCATTCTCATGTGTTAATTTACTGTATTATTCTTTGGAGCCTTACCACTTTCATACCTTTTCTTTTAGCTATCATTAATTTATAATTAGAACAGCCTCTGTAACTTTCTTTTGTGAATGCAGCCCCTTGCATGACAAAGCAATTATATCTTTGTTTTCTGATTTGGTTCTACAATGGAACATCAGGAAGAAAATAAGAAGTACACAAAAAAAGAAGAAAAAATATATGGAAATTACAAACAAATATTCATATTTCACTATGATATTTTGTCTATCCAGAATGACATGAGTAGAGAGTAAGCTCTAAGGCATTATGAATTATTATTTTATACTTTATATAAATGTTCTTTTATACTAAAGAAACAGCAGTATAACTGACACAGAAGCAAAGACATAGTATAATCTTTGATCCTGCATTGCATGTGAACACCTTCATATTAATCAGTACTCTCATCATAAGCAATGGGGCTCTTCAAAGATTGCAAAAATATTTTTTCTCCAGTGCCAAAATGGCACCTCCTGTTTAGGCACTTCACTCATACTAACTTTTGTGAATCAGGATAGGTTCTTGAATATTCTATTATAGATCTGATCCTGAGTGTTTTGCAGAATCAGAGCCATGCCTGACATTTCTTCTTCCTTTTTCACTTAGTCAACAGAAACTCTGACATACAATATGGCAAGTTAGAATATTACTAGAATAATGACATTTCTTGGTTTTGTGCATTTAAAAACTTAAGCATAATCTTAAGCTGGAAAAGTATTGTTTATTATATTTTCTTTGAAATTTTTCCCTATAATGAAGAAGGAAAAGATCGTTGTGATCATCTATTCCAATATTAGATAACCCAGAGCAAACAGGGAAAATCTATACTGGTTTTAGAGGAGTCCTAATTTGCACTACTGTAGGGAGCTCCCAAAATAAACACTGCTGCCTTAATTTCTCTGTGCTAGCCTGTGCATATCCATGCAGACACTAAGTGCCTACTTATCAGAACTCCTGAACACCACAAACATAAGCTGAAGCCAAAGGGAGCTAACTATGTAGACTCTATCAAAAATACATGAAAATCAAAATCTTTATTGACAAAAGAGTTACAGTCAGACTGTAGCTGCTCCAGCACAAGTGTGTACCGCTACACCTGTGTCCTATCAGTACCTGAGGTTTCTGTAGTTCATTCAACTTAGGTTCATAAAGAAGTGGTAGCAAGAGAATATGAGATTCAGTGTTCTGATCATAGAAAAAGGTGCATAATTGCATAAAAAGTGTTGCTATAGCAAATGAACATATTATATGCTTCAATATTCAGGAACCTGGTATTAATGAAATATAGCCTAGCTTTACTATAAGGAAATCACATGATAGCAGATATATATGTTTGTTCCATCAAGCTGTTCGTTTTAGCAGACTCTGGGAAATTGCTGCTTGACAGTGAGAAAGAAATGAGCAGCTGAGCAGAACATCAATAAACAGTACTTCTATGGAAATGACTTCACATTGATCAACATTTAAAAGATGTTTTTTAGAAAAGATAAATGAATGAAGAAGGAAAAAATAGTACATTCAAATGCTAACTACAGCCTACACTGAGAAAAGTGAGAAAAATGTCATTGTCATACTTGGGATACACTTGCATAACTGTACAGGCTATTAGGCCTAATTAACAGCAAGCTAACAGACTCTTGCTATGGGGGTGTTTATAGGCAGAATATGTTAAATGCAGAGTTTGATACATCAGAGTTAGAATTTAAATTTAGGTTAGTGAAAATTTACATAGAAGACACATTTCTGCCCTGAAAAGGAACTATGAACTAAGTACTTTCAGAATGCTAATTCTGAGTGCTAAACTTAACGATGAAAAAGAAATTGTGCATTCTTCAAGGAACAAATTCAGTGACATAAAACATCAAATAATTCTTATGTTTGTTTGGATAAAATAATACAATTGAAATATTGTAATGAAGCAAGACTGGCTTATAATTCCTGGGGTGGTTCGTTCTTTTGGTTTTGCTTTGGTACTGTAGCATAGCCTAGGGAATACTCCAAACTGCTACAGTATGAAAACATAGGCTTTATTTTAACTTTCATAAGTGACTCACTCTGGACCCAAAGAACTTGTCAGGTAAAGCTAAAGCAGCTGCTGTCATGAATAATTCAAACAAATCACTTAAGCCACAGTATGATGGAGCTGACTTCACAGTGGTAACCTTAGTAAATACTGTCAGAAAAGGGATAAATTAACTATTAGTGACTGAAACTTCCAGTCCTTGGGAAGTAAGAGTTGCTAAATTCTTTCTTGATTAACCTGACTGACAAAACTTCTCACCAAACCTTTTTTTCCTGAAAACGCATAATTTTTGAGACCTTAATAACTACTTGCTATGTTTCAAATGCAACTTAAATTAGAGCTATGAATTACAATGGACTTTAAAGAAGAAAGTTTCTACATTCCCAGAATCAAGCATGCAGTCCAATTTCTTCTGATTTCAGTCCCAGTAGTGCAACTAAATAATCTATAATACTGATGTAAATGTATACGATGCTGTTTAGGTCCTGAACATACAAATTCCCGCAGCACTAACTTTACACGTATGAGTGCTTCTGTTTAACTCTGAGAATTAATTACATAAATACAAATCCTTGTAAGACAGAATTCCAATAATTTTAGAATAATGAAATGTTACATATAAATACCTCTAAGGTTTAAAATGGATGAATTTTTGGGCCAGAAGGAAAATGTGAGGAATGAGCCAATAAGGAACAAACATAACATTTATATTGAAGTGTTGACTGTTAGAAAAGTGACAAGCTCAGAGTCTTTAGAAAAGCCATTTCTTTAGAATGATACTTTCTTGCCAACAACGAATAAGATATAAAGGAACGAGTAAGATCTAAGAATTTTTAACAGGAAAATATTAATAACTGTGAAAATGACAGAAATGACAACCAAATAGAGAGAAGGAATTGTGAAAGCAGCCAAGACTTCTAGGCTTACTAAGTCAGAGTACAGCAGCCTTAGAAATATGATTCTCCTGGCAGTTTCTCACACTCTCATTGACAGTTTTAGTGTCAGTTTTTGGGCTGATGACTTTTTGAAAGACAACATAATCATCTTAAATTCTTACTAGGTGATTTGTGTAATTATTGTACACCTGCTCATAGTAATCATCTGGAACTTTTTCTGCATGATGAGCTACTCTTCCTCCCTGATCCTGCAACTCTGGACAAAGGACCAAGTTCCCTTGGCTTCACTGGGAGCCTACCAGAATAATTTACTCCGTATTAAAAAAGTTAACCTAATTTATTCAGTTGTTGGGATTACAGAATTTTTTATAATTCTTTCTCTAAGAACCTCCAATTAAGTGCCTAATATCAGTATTTGTTCTTCTCCTACACATTATCCTCCACTTGGTTGTTCATTTTCATAGAGAAATAAGACTTTTTTACAATTATAATTTGAAAAGTCGTTATGTATCCTTCACTTCATGTTAACCAATCACCTTGGATTGTATTACTGAATGATTTTTTAAATGATGCTGAACTGCGTCTTTAAAACAAGTGTCTTGTGAAGAAAACTCTTGCTTCCACCTCTCTTCTTCTCAGAAACGTTAAATGTTCTATTTGCCAGATTTTACCCAATACAGTTTCACAAGAGAATACTGAAACATTTTTTTAAATGTAAAAAAGTTACCTTTAGCTAGGCAAATCAGTTCAAAATCTGACTGAGCAATAAGTCAAGTAAATGTATTAATTCCTGATATCCTAATTTCCATTTCAGAACTGGACAGTCTGAGCAGCAGTAAATGTGTACTTTTACCTACATGAATTTTTTATAAGAATGACCTGGGTGATCTACATGATGTAGTCTGGATGATCTTCCTGACTTTCCTTTCTGTCATTTCCCCCTCTCTCAGCATGATCCTCTCATTTAAGCCTAGATTTATTACGCAGCCTGGTCAAACCAGCACACTGACTGACTCCAGGGCAGGAAAGACTACAGTGAAAAGAAGTTTTTTATCTGAGGAACTTGTCCTGCCTGTGTCCCTCTAGGCTGCTTCCAAAAGGGGTGTTGCTGTTGTCGCCTGCTGCTTGCACTGTGTGCCTGCCTAAGGGAACCTCCAAAAGACATTCTTACTAACATGAATTCTTCAGCCCTATCTCAAAACACTCCTATAGATAAGGAAACAGTTCAAGACAGATTTTCATCTGCGGATGTTTTTTCCTCTCCGCTTTAAGCATGAGAAACCCTGACATATCTGAAGCTTAAGGATATTTAGTTATGTACCTAAAGATTTACTTGTTTTCATTGTACTAGCCTTAGACTTCACTCAAATAGCACTCCAGGATGCTGCTGCACTACACATAATGTAAGCCTGTAAGTAGATGCTTCTTACTCCATGGAACACAAATATGTTCTCTGTGCCCATTCTCAAGAAAAATTGCCTTTAGAATTTTTATGGGCTATTTTCACCAACTCAAAGACAGACATTATTGGGCCTAGTATATACTTATTCACAGAGGAAACCATGAGTTGACCAAATAATAGGCAACATAAAGGAGCTTAATACAGAAGGGTCTGCAAGCATTTGGTAAAAGGATTTCTCAAGTGCCTCAGGCAATTGCTGTTGACACTAGGAAGAATGTAGCACTGATTCTCCCTTCTTTACCTGATAATCCTCAGAAAAAACTTCTTTTCCTGAGTAATCCATTAATATTTATTTTATGCATGGCTTCTAGCAACCTGCCAGACTCTGGCAATTCTATGTGATTAATCTCATGCTGTTTTGCCAAACTATGTATCCTTAGATTACATATCCTTACAGATACAAGTCACCAAAGAGAAGGTTTAAGATACAGTTGTTCCAAGGCCATGGGCTTCTGAAGGGGAGAAAAAATGCAATTGTCCCCTTGCTAATGGCACCACATAGGGCATGGGAGCAGCTCAGTGCTGCTCATCAGTGTGATGCTGCAGTGTCACACCATGCAACACTCTGGCATGAGTTGTCTTACACATGGGCAAACTATTATCCCATATTACACAGAAGAGGGTGGGTATGAAATCTGTTCTCTTAGAAATCAGCAGAAACCTTTCAACTGAGTCCTCAGGAGAAATAATATCTCCTACAGAAATGAACAAGACTATGAAAACCGTCTCCTCTTGTGTCTTAAGGATTTGAAGTTAAAGAAAGAAACACATGACAAAATGGTCAATAAACAATGATGCCCAGATTTCTTGATGCTTAGCAGTTCCAATGGTTTTTCTGACCTTTGAATGTTTTTTCAGACCTTTCTGACCTTTGAGTTTTCTGCATTTCACATAAAATAAAAAAGGAAAGAGAGAATTTTACTTAATTTCTTACAATTATTTCCGTTTTCAAAACTATTAATTGGTTTCAGTAAGTGGTCAAGGAAGTGCACTGCAGAAATCCTTCCTGCACATTTGTTCTTTGTGACAAGCCCTTTTACTCCCACATAATTCTTATGTTTGAAGCACATCTAGTTGTCCAGGAGTCTTTTCTCAGTCTGGCCACATTCTTGATCCAATGGGTGGTGGATGTGCCTCCCTTAACACCAACCACGTAAAAACTAGAGGAGTTCTCTCTCAACACAGATTTAGTGTTAGTGTATAGCAAACGGAGAGAGGAAAGTAGCACCATGGACAGATTTGTCCCACCTTGAAAGATAGGTTGGATGAAGTGCTGTGGATGTGTATGTTACTGCTTTAAAGCAGAGAAATCTACACTAGTGGTTTAAAAGGCCTGACCAAGTTTTGGATGACCATTTGTCTTGATCACAGCACAATAGCGAGGAAGTGACAGACTGCAGCTGTATCTGCCTGCAAAATGATAATTTTTACCCCCAGGCCTGAAGTGACTCTTGTTTAAATGAAGAACGAGTTGGGCTCCTGCCACTATGTGGCACAATTAACAGTTGAACCCTTAACATTTAGAGGGTTATAAAAAAAACAAAGCTGAAGTGTTCCCATGCATGAACCACCCAGCATAACTGGGTGCAGCACTGATAGTCAGAGAAATACAGTCAGATTTAGGCCTCAGATTTTACTGGCAAGAGCAATTGTACATCTCTTACCCAACATATAGGCACAAGTCTGGGCTCCAGAATATTCCAGCAGTACAGCCTGAAAGTACATGCATCAGAAATCTGGATGCAGGTGAGCTGTGGCTCTCAGTAGAAACAAATAAGATTAAAAAACTCCACTACTACAAATTTAGTTGCTTCACAGCAAAGAATCCAGACACTAACGTGTTCAAAATCAGTGTCTGTTATCTGGATCCTAATGGCAGCTGACTTTTTTTCTGCTCTGAATCACCCCAATTCCATCGTCAAGCTAGCAAGCACGTCAAGCTTCTCTGAAAACGAAGATCCCAGTGTGCCGTGCTACAGCAAAGCTTCAAGACATCAAATACAGCATTTGTGTCCCACTAGGGCCCATTAGATTTGTGCCACCAGCACAGCTGAACACTGGTTTCTTTTGTGCCCTCAATTAAATGCTCCCTGAACTCACAGTAAAGGCATGC
The DNA here is from genome assembly GCF_003945725.1 of Corapipo altera. NCBI lineage: Eukaryota > Metazoa > Chordata > Aves > Passeriformes > Pipridae > Corapipo > Corapipo altera. The sequence continues at coordinate 27,906 of NW_020884876.1, read as the reverse complement.
TGACAGACGCAAGATGGGGAAAAATGCTGTCATATGCATCCTGTTGGATGTTACTTTTGGAAGGACGACCACCATTCTAGCACTCTGCAAGTGTTGACTGGCGCAACAGCGTAGGAGAGACATAAGCATTTGGGAGAGGCTGGGAGATTTTTAAGGGGAGGGGGTTAAATAATTTCAAAGCGAAGCCAGCCAGCCGAGGCGAGGGGAGGAGCTGGGGTAGGGGCTTCGCTCTTCCCTGGGCCGAGCCTGGCAGCGCGGGAGCGCTTTGCCAAGTGGCAGCCGGCTCTGGCGGCCGCTCGGGCCCGAGCCCAGCGCGGCTGCGACCCCGCGCCCCCGCCGAGCGGAGCGGGCAGGGGCAGGGGGGCGCTCGGGGCGGGTCGGGTCGGCCAGCCCAGCCCAGCCCGTCCCAGGGGTCGTGCCGCCCGCCCGCCGTGCCGGAGGGCGCCAGAGCAGCGGCTCCGTCCAGGCGCTTCCGGGCGCGCCGGGCGGCGGGGGAAGGAGGAGAAAGAGGAGAAGAAGGAGGAGGAGGAGGAGGAGGAGGAAGGGAGGTGTGGGTGGAGGGGAGGAGAGGGGAGGGGAAGGAGGGGTGGAGGGAGGCCGGCTTTTTTAGGAGGGAGACCCTCCTTCGCGGCCGCCCGCTCGCAGCCATGGCTTTGAAGGAGGCGGGCGGCAGCATCCTGCCCATCAGCGACATGGTATCGGGGCCGTCGGGCTCGCCGTTCCCCGAGGTGGTGGAGCTGAACGTGGGAGGCCAGGTGTACGTGACGAGGCACTCCACGCTGCTCAGCGTCCCGGACAGCACGCTGGCCACCATGTTCTCCCCGTGCCGGGGTGGCCCGGCGGCGGCCCGCCAGCTGCCCAGGGACAGCCGGGCACGCTTCTTCATCGACCGCGACGGCTTCCTCTTCAGGTACGTGCTGGATTACCTGCGGGACAAGCAGCTGGCGCTGCCCGAACACTTCCCCGAGAAGGAGCGGCTCCTGCGGGAGGCCGAATACTTCCAGCTGGGCGACCTGGTGAAGCTGCTGTCGCCCAAGGTCACCAAGCAGAGCTCACTCAACGACGAGGGCTGCCAGAGCGACCTGGAGGATAGCAATTCGCAGGGCAGCAGCGACCGGCTTCAGCGGGCGGCGCTGGACAAGCGCTCGGGCTTCCTCACCGTGGGCTACCGCGGCTCCTACACCACGGTGCGGGACAACCAGGCGGACGCCAAGTTCCGCCGCGTCGCCCGCATCATGGTGTGCGGTAGGATCGCCCTGGCCAAGGAGGTCTTCGGAGAGACCCTCAATGAGAGCCGCGATCCCGACCGCCCCCCCGAGAAGTACACCTCCCGCTTCTACCTCAAATTCACCTACCTGGAGCAAGCCTTCGACCGGCTCTCCGAGGCGGGCTTCCACATGGTGGCTTGCAACTCCACTGGCACCGCCGCCTTCATTAACCAGTACAGGGACGACAAGATCTGGAGCAGCTACACGGAGTACATCTTCTTCAGTAAGTGCTGGCCGCGCTCCCGTGCCGTCCTGCTCCTCCCCACCCCCGGGGGATGCATGACGGTGTCAAGTTAAAAGTACAGATGCACCCCTATACTGTAGCCCTTCCTGTCCCAAAGCGACATGAAGCTGGAGAGAAACGTGGGCTGCCCCCTTTCCCCTCTCACTCGTTTCTGTCACCGCCACAGTTCAAATTCCATTTTGTGCGTTGTGGGGGCGGGACAGGGCTGCCTGATGCCCCGTCCGGAGCGCGGCGTGGAAGCAGCTCCCCCCACTCCGTGAAGCAGCCGGGGCTGCTGCTACCTTTTGGTGCCGAGGGGAGAGCTGACCCCTACGTGTCGGGGTCTCCCGGGGGAAGTCGCAGTGGGTCGGGATCGGGGGGCTGCGGCGCCCGGAGGGTCCCTGCCCCGCTGGTCGGACGCGGGTGCGGTGCGGGCACGGCTCCGGCTCTGCTCCGGCGCAGAGAGTTGCGGTGCTCCCTGCCAGCCAGGCGGCGCAGAGATCTCAGCGGCGGAGCCCCGAGCAGGGAAGGGTTTTAATATTTTATTGCTGCGTTTTCTTCGAGTGAGCGCACTGCGCCTGGGCACGGTACCCGGGAGGGAAGGAGCAGGGAGGGCACAGCCAACTTCCCGAGGAGCAAGAAAGAGTCAGACTCTAAGGTGGTAGAAAAATGGAAAAGAGAAAATAAACCCCTGCGTAGCCAGTACACAGCTCCTGAGCAACTTCGCTAGTTGGCTGCGGGTAGCCTTGAAGGTTTCGGGTCACTCGCAAATCGGAAAACCGAGCGATGACGAATGAGTTTCAATCTGGCAAAGTATGTAGTGCTATGTAGGGCACTGGCTGAGCAGCGGGTTCGCGTGATGAAACCGCAGCTGGATGGAGAACACAAACCCCTGGCAGAGATTTGTCTTTGAAAGAGAGAGGCAACCTTAAACATTACAGATGTGTTTGAGAGTCGAGTGAGCCGGAGGAAGAGAGAGATGTTGTGCATTCACTTCTTTCTTCTCCTGCCTCTGTGTGGTCTCATGCTCCCTAAGCACAGGAGGGACGAATTGGCAGAGCATCTGCCTGCCTGTGGTGAGGTGGGAGATGCAGCCTCCAACTAACTTCAGTAATAGGGCAGCTGAACATAAGCAACTTGTTTTGTGTGCAAAACTGGACTTAGGCACAGTACTTAAAAAAGGAGGGAACTGTGAATGGTTTTCTACTGAGAGGAGAAACTAATTACATTGTTTGGATTGCTATATATTATAGAGGTGGTTACCAACCTTTACTGAGCAGACTGAACTACTCAGATCAATCTTGAAAACGGTATTAAAACAGTTTTTGAAGAGTCATTGCATAACTTATATCTGGTCATATTTCAATAAGATATGTAAAAACTGAGCTGTAGAGAAGCTTCACATTCTCCTGGGTGGACTTCTATTAAGTATTTTACTATCAAATATTTGATATTGTTAAATCATTTTTCTGGGAAAAATGGACATACTTTTCTAAATAGTAGAAATTCCTTATTGTTATTATCAAGACTATGAAATAGTCTGTTCCATTTGCTTAGAAATAGATTTGTAGATGCATAATTATTTATGTGCATTTGTGATGCTCATAACGTTTTAGTTATTTTTGTGTGTGTCTGTGTTATGATAAGGTTGCTGTATACAGTCCTCTGATTCACATCACTGTTCCAAATTAATCCCTGCTGTAATACCCCTGATTTATGTGGAATAATGCCAGGGATGAATTGGATGTTGTACATCATGATTTTTGTTTTAGTTTTTAGTACTCCAGCTTCTGATGTTATGAAAAGTAAAACAGTTATTTAATTACTTAAATTGATACAGTTAACTGAAAATTTGTCCTTGCTTAATATTTTGGGTGGGTTGGCGGTTGGTTTTTTTTTTTTTTACTTCTGAGTGCAAAAAATGGCTGAGATAAAAGTAGGTTGAAAAGATGTTGATTGTATTTTAATTTTTGTTGCTTGTTACACATTTAGAAACCTTTTTGTATAACAACTTTGTACATTGTTGTGTGATCAGATAGATTTTTCTGAGATAGAGCAAGATGGAAACAACACTTAAGAAAAATCACTGAAGTGGGAAGAGAAATATGCAAAACACAGTGCCTGAAGTAAATGCTTTAGGAATTTTTGTTGTTTTCTTTTTTTTTAAATCTGACTAGATGCCCAATTGATGGAGACTTGATTAAAAAAATACTTTATTATAATAATAATAATTACAAAATGCCCTGGATGGATTGGGTGCTTGCTCTTGCCTTGCCTGACTGATGCACAAAAGTCCAGCAAAGGGAGAGCAAACCTTGGAAGCCTTGGTGCTCTGCAGCAGGGGTGGGAAGATGGGTCGGGATTACTGGCTGTAGGGTCTCCAACAGCATTAGCCAGGATCGTGTTCCTTCCTAGCTCACAAACAAGGCTTACTAGACAAGGAGAAGAGCAACCGCTTTTCAGTTTTTTTATTTGCCAAATGTCCCCATGAACCCCAGAAAGGAGGCAGTTTTGGTTGGGAAGTTGCTGATTTCAAGAGCTCTCAGGGAGAATGTACAGCCCTGGACTGTGTCTTACAGACAAAAAAATATCATAACCAAAGACTTTAGGGAGCCTGTTCCAGTTTTGGCCGGTACCTGAGGCTTAATTCGGTGCTAGTGGAGAAGAAACCTCCTTTTATGTCCCGCTGGAAAAAACTGTACCTGCATTTGCATTTGTTATTCACAGCATGAGCTTCTGCAACCAGCAGCAACTGTATTAGTTGTTGATCGGTAAGTCTATAGCAGTCATATAAACTTTGTTTTCACCGTTTCTCATGAGGGCTGTGGACAGTTCTGCTTCCTAGTTATGATAGATAGCGAAGTGATTGGAAACATACATGAAGATGTATACATTCTACCTGTTTCCTCAGGTCAAAAGCAGGTGAATAAGTGTCTCAGCAAGAGCTACTAAGGAGTATTTGAAGGCCAGAGGTTTAATCTGTTGGTTTGTGGAACAGTTTTCAGTTCTGTTTCTATTATCTCTCAAACTTTGGTAGGTTTTTTGAGTTGAAATACCATCTATCACTTTTCCAATAAAATGGAAATTATTTCATATTCTTAAACATTCCAGCAGATCAAATTCACCTGGGGTACTGCATGTATATTTAACTAATTTATGAAATGCTTGATATCTAGGGATGGATTAGTCAGACTAATTCTAATTGAAAAACTAGAGGTTGTTTGAAATTGCTTACCAGGAAATAATGCTTCAGCCTTTGGCAACATGTCCTGACAAAAACAGACTTTCCTTCTTAATATATATAAATCCTATAAAAAATGTTACATTCTTTGCCCCCAGTGGTGTTCAAGCTATCATGCATGCAATGACATCTTCATTTGTCTACACAGTTAAGCACGTGGCCAGAATTTACCCTGCATCTTGTATTGGTGGCTTAGTTCTGAAAACTGCTCACATATCTGTTCCGTGTGTCCATTACAATTCCCATCTCCTAACGGTCAATGAAAGGAATAAACTTTTACATGGTAGTGAAAAGGCTCTATCAGAGTGTACCAACTTTTCCTTTTTTTGTTTGTTTGTTTTTACCCCCTTATAGCCTGGTTCCATGTTATTAATGCTCTCACCTCATCACACACGGGGATGACTGGGGTCAGGTTAATGTAACATGAAATTCATATGGAGTTTGGGAAAGAGGCTGAAGCTCTTTTGCTGCTTAGTTTCAAACTGCCATGGAGGACAACGGTTTAATTATCTATTGGTGTGCAATAGGTGATGGCCTTCACAGAAGTGGCTTCTAACTGGAGACAGGAGACCTTGCTTCTTCATGTGACTGCGGGCACTGTAACATACCTTCTGTTAGCTGGCCTCTTTGTGAGAAAAGGGTGCAATGTACATTGTTTGGTTGGGGTTTTTTGATTTTTTTGGGGGGTTTTTTGTTTGTTTTTCTGTGGTTCACTGTTGTGTAGTGCAAGATTGCCTGTGTGTGCTATTACTATTTTTTTCTTCTGTGGAATCTAATTGGTCTTAATGGATTTTACATTTAGCATCTGCTATGCAATCTGACTTATGGGTGTTGAGAGCATTGTGCTCAGCTGGAAGCTTTCTGTGCTGAACTGACATCTTTATTGTAGGAAGAATGCAATACTATTTCCTGAAAACTTTGATATCCTTTCTATGTTGACACTCCTATTTCACATGTGAGTTTCTGTTTCCTTGTCTCTTGTTTTTGCTTGTAACAGGTGACATTTGCATGAATTTATGGTGCTTATTTTCCACTTGAAGTCACAGCACTCTGAGATTATATTGGTTGCTGTGGAAATTGTCATAAACAAGTGATAATAACTTTAATCAGTGGGGAATAAGCAGTTGGAAGCAATGAAGTTTTAGGAGACAATGTGGTATTTTGAAAAAAAAACAAACCCAAAACTCAAACAAAATTATGCTACCAACCCCCCCAAAACCCCACCAAACAACAACAACAACAAAACCCAACCGAAATTGTTTGTGTCATTGCAATAAAAAGGAGAAGAAAGCAGAAGGTGACGCTTGAAACATAGGGAACAAATGTATGTAAAATACTTTGAGGAGTTTGCTCTGTAAATGCCAAATCCAATTCAAGGTCACACTGGAATAGCAAGGTGATAGTGAGTCAGCAGATAACCCTAAACTGCTCTTTTGAGGGCAGAGTGGTGTGAGAGCCATCCTGTGGCTGATTTCTGTGACCATGCCAAGCTGCTCTCTAGCCATCACTGCTTATTTGATGGAGTTTTTACTATGTGGAGTATACATGTGCTTTTTTTTTTATTTTTTTTTTTAATAGGGAACAATTATATGTAAGATGTGCCAGGCTGGGGAGAAAAGAGACCAAGACAAAGGTAAAAAAAGGGTATTGCTTCTCCGTGGCACATTGAGATAAAGTTGAACAATTTACTTTGAGCCTGAACCAGAGCCTTAAAGATTAGAGTACAAATTTGTGGTGGTACAGGATGACAGAAAGGATTAAATCAGTATCACAAACACAGTGTAGAAAAGCTTCAGTTTTCTAACAGTGTCAAGATCTAGGAATGTTGTTTCTGATAAGACTACTGAGCAAAGCCCTTAAAAGAGAAATTTTTTAGGCAGTCCTGTGACTTTGGAAAACTGACATAAAACTTCAGGATATTCTGCCTTATGATTCCAGCTCAACTCTAATACATCTTAAAAATAAATAAATAATAGACTATCTTGTCATTCTTCCAAAATATATGTCCTTGAATCACAAGGGATGAATCAAAGTGTACAGTCATAAATTACTAATAAAAGAATATCTTATGCTACCAATTGACATAATGTGATAATCTAGACTACTGGTAACTGGTATTCTGATTTTAGTCATCATTTCAACCAAGAGACACTATTTCAGAATTATTTTAAAAGGTGAGATTAGGAACTCTGAACAAATATGGCTTTTTAGTAAAAAATGAAATCAACCTGCATTCAACAGCTGGTATAAAGACACTGCTGCAGTAATAAGCTATGCCAGGAACCTCTTGATTTTTCTTACACTTCAGTCAAAATATGCAAAACTGGACACAATGATTTGCGATCACATTTTATTCAGTATGTTCAGTTTGTGGTCCTACTACAATAAAATCATATTTTTAAGTACTGTGGAGCCTTTTTAGTATTTAGAGCTGAATATTGGAACTATTGTGTGGTGTTTTAAAAGTAAAATTAGAGATTAACTAAGAAAATCAACTATCCTGGGTAGTATATACAAGGATCAATGCTAGATAAGAAGTAAGCAAGAATTGATGCTTGCAGCTGTTGTTTCTGATGTTGGAAAATGGAAAAACACTGGTTTTGATATTATCCCAGACTGGTACTTCTTGTGGATTACTTGGGAAAAAGAGTGACAGTGTTGGAGAAGCTGACTTTGCTGGATCTGTACTATTTTGCAGGAAAAGCACTTCTTGGTGTCAGATCACTTCATAGATTTTCAAGGATTTATGACAGTAGTTGCAGGGAAATGTTTACTTTTCCACAGTAGGATGAGCAAATCATATTTTATTTTTTCTTTAGTGTCAACATGACATTCTAGTTATCTGCTGTTCAAGCACAGAATTTATGCATACAAAAACTTTCCTTTTAATATTGTTCCAGGCAGATGATTTAAAATTAAAATATTTCTGCTAATAAAATACATTTTAAAATATGTTTGCTTTCTCAGTATGATATGGCTGGTATTTCACTGCTGGTTTTCTCCATTGCGGCAAATACCACATTTATTATACCGTGGTGAGAATTTGTGTGGCAAACTAAAATTCTCCAAGCTTTGCACCAAGAGGGATTTCATTGATTGTCACATTATCCCCTTTCTGCCATAGTTCCACATTTAAACACAGGTCTCTAGAAATGAAAAACTGCTCAGGCAGCTCTATCAGAGGTCAAAAGTAATATTGTGTGGGTATGAGGAGAGAAGTGACCCAAAGACCCTCTTCTTGGTCCAGCTGAATATCAGCATGGCCTGAACAAAGTGACCAGAAGTAACTGCTTGTGTTCCGTTGTGTTACCTGTTTAAGGGTGAGATCTTTGGTGAGCCAGGTGGGCATAGAAGGAACGTGTGTAAGGTGGTTGCATCCGTCTCACCTCTGGGCTGCTCGAGACTGGTGGGTTTGGTGTAGCTTGCAGCCAGCTTAGCATTGCCCTACATTGTCTCAGCAGCTAGGCAGGTCCTGGGCGTCATGTGCTGCAGGAGAGGTGAATAGCACAGCCATGCTCTGGATTCTCTCTCAGATTTTTTCTTCTGAGTTTCTGTCTCCAGTTTTGGAATACTTTACTGCTAGAGTCACGTAAGAAGTTTGTTACAGAGTTAAGCTGACCAAGGTCATGTCTCCAGGGCTTTTTCACACTACAGTTATTTGGCTCGTGGTTATTTGACTTGGTATAATTGTTGAAAAAAGCTGGAGATGCTATACCAGCTAAGATCCTAACCTAACAAACAGATGTTATTTTTATATCCAAGAACAATTTTATTTCATTTCCATTTACAAGATCTTTGTTTCTTAAAGCATGTGGAGTCCTAATGCCACTCAAATCATAGCTCTTTTATAAACAGAGCCACAGGAAGTCCAGTGGAAAATGCTTAAAAAAAATTACTAGGCCAATTTCATTTTGGCATTAGCAAATCAAATGCTTCATGATGGATTTCCTGGGGAGGTTGTTTGCTCCAGCTTGATAAAACTGCATGTTCTTTTTGGGAAGAGGTCATTTATACTTACTTAAAATTCATATATTGACTAAGCATTAAAGGAAAAAAGCACTATGTCTAAAATGAAATTGTCATTCTCAGCAGTGTTTAAGTACTTTTATTTAAATGTTTTATTATTTTTTGTTTTTAAGCCAGTAACAGCCACTGCACATTTAGCCTCATATAAATTCAGGAATATTCAGTGAATTAATTCCTTTTATTTTTTTTCTTTGACCTAAATGGGATTAATCATATATATAAGGACCAACAGTGTGTGAAACTCAGGATCAAGTTCCATTCAAAACTACATCTTCACTGGGTCTGAAGCAGCAAATAGTCTTGTGCTAGTCTTTCACATAGAAGTGAAATGCAAACTACGGGAGTGGTAATTTGGTTTCATAACTGTTTCTAGAAGACATAATCCTGGCAGGAGTTAAGCAGTGATGATTTGTATTTTTTTTATGGCAACTTTAGAAAATAGTGCCATTCCACTTTGGTTGCATTTTATCAGATTGTGGTAGCTAAACTTGTCATGTTTGTTACATATTGACAGTTTAGCTTCAGAAGGCGTATTTAAACTAAAGACCGCATCTTGCTGCAAGGTGCAACTTCATTTATATCATCACAGTTATAAATATTTTGGGGACTTGACCAGACATTGGTAAAAATCACAAAGGTGTTAATGAGAGTCTCATATTTCTAGCAACAAGATAAATACAATGCTTTAAAAACTTTTCTGCAAATATTATTTCTTCTTGAAGCTTGATACTGTCATTCTCAAAGTTGCTCAAAAGAGGATTCAAAGGAATGGAACAACATGTTTACCTGTTTTTTGCACTATGTGGTCTGCCTGGCCATAAGCAGTGTCAGGACTGCTCTCAATTACAGCTGCTGCAATGATTCCTTCATCAATATCTTGCAGTTGAGAGTAGTTGGGTCAAAATTTAGTTGTTTCCTTTCTCTTTTCTCCTAGTATGCCTGAACCCTATGGCAGGGGCTCTGAGCAAAAGGGGTGCAGAGACAGGGGCCACTGCCTCTGGGGACTGTCACTGCCTCTGGGTGGCTGCCACCTCCTCGGGGCTCTGTGCATATTGGGTTGGCTTTGTACTGCTTACCCTGTACCTGACCTGTTTTCTGTTCCAATGACATGCCTCAGGAAATAAGGAAAACTAGTGTGGCTTATAGAATAAAAAATAATAGTACATCCTTTTGAAGGGATTTTACAACACTTGTTTAAAAAATACTGTGAATAACTCAATCCAGAGACAAAATTCAATCACAGGTGCAACTGTACATGGCAACTGGTGCACTGAAGCAGGTATGCTGCACATCTCTTCAGGGCGAGAAGGTCTGGGCTGATAAACTGGGGGGAGAAGTCAGCATCATCATTAACTTTTATTAATGAAATTAAATATTCCAAGTCTTCACTTAGCATATATTCAGTTGTATTATATTTAATATGTACAGAGATGTTCTCTTTGCTTTGGAAGAAGGATATGATTCAGAAGCAAAATCAGTCAGTATATTTTATTTTCTATATAAGCAAACAACAATAAACTTCAGATGCATTTTTGTCTTTTCTCTTTAATCCTTGCTGGGTTTCACCCTTTAGCAGTATTAACAAATATTCCTGAAGGGAGAAGAGTTGGTGCTTGGGGACTGTTGTCACATTTTGTTGTAAACAATCTTCTGCAACTTAGTAGAGATGCTTGTAAGGATTGCAACTAGATCAGTGTATTCCATGAAAGTTATTACAAGTGTACTATCATTCCAAAGGCTTTGTATTGGTGAACATTTTATATATGTCACAGGGATCTGTGAAGCTTTTTATTTAATAATAGGAGGAAAAATGGCCCAGAATTGCATAATTTCATGATTTACTTTCATAATGTCTTACTTTCATAGTGTCTTACTAACAGTTTAATTAAACAAGTTTCCCCCACCCCCCATCTGTTACCATTAAAACCACCATACCTGCAAAACTATGACAGTAATGACAAATGTCCATTTTGTGTATACAGAAGTATTCTCTGACACTCTGGTTCTTAATCTAAGCTTTTTCTTTCTCATTGAAACTCATGAATACAAAATAATATGAAAATCAACTACAGAAGGGCTGGAAGGCAGATAAAATAAATCAGTAAAATTGAGTACCAACAATTTAATCAGTGTAATGTGTAGATAATACAGTGGAGAAAGATTAAAACTAAACACCACTTTTTGCTAGTTTTTCTTAGTAAACACGTTTTCTTTCCCTTTCTTCTCACAGTCACCCTTTTATAGGCAGTCACTTCTCAGTATTATTCTCTTCAGACAGCTGTTACTGCTTCTGTTGTTAGTGTTCTGTGGCTTTTGAGCAGATTGGAAACAAAGGGAAGGCATGGCTGTTCTTGTCTTTCCACCTATTTTTGTCTCTTTTCAGTGTTTGGTAATATAAATATCACTCATTCTGCCCTTCTAAAAATACCAATATACAGCTTTATAAAAGTGTGATCGATATTGCTGAAGTTACATTGGCTTAAGGGGTGGGGGGGGGGAAGAACAAAATAACTAAGCTTTTTATGATGCAAGATGGAATGGAACTAGTTCAAGTAAGGTTGTGTGTGTCCTCCTTACATTTCAAAAATTTGGCATCAAATCCCACACCTGCCTTTCCATGTTTTGTTTTCTGCTTTTTTACCCATTTGAAGAACCCCCTCTTTGCAGCAGGATATGTATGTGTAGTTAAGCCTTGTCATGTTTAAAGCATAAACCGAAACTCCATAAGGAATATAGCTAAGACCACTGTAATTAGTAATCCTGCTTGGAATTTTTACTTTCCCAGGACCCATAGATTTTAATTTTCTCTGTCAGCAATCCCTCAGAAAGCTGTATTTACCTGTTTTAGTGTTATCATAGCTTGAAAATATAGATTTCTCATCTTCATGCTGTCAGTTTTTTTCTGGGGATGCAATAAATGCATATAAGATTTCTAAATCTTATAGACAGACAGTCAGTGTGTTTTTGCTCCCCCCAAACATGTGGAGTAGCAGATAGTGATATCCTTTGACTTCAAAATAATCCTGTAATGTAGGATAGAAGGAACAAACTTTTCAGAAATGTTTCAGTTATTTAGATATATTGAAATTTTTCAAGTTGTACCTCATAACCTGCTAAGTTTATATCTTCCTATGACTTTTAGCTGCGCAGTAATCCAAACTCCCATCATAACAACACTCACATTTTTATTCTTCTCCTTTCAGTATTTACTTTTTCCACCTGTAGCTGAAGTAGTTTGGTATCTAAATTGGTGGAATTATGCCCCTAAATTATTACATCTGTGATCACATTTAATTACAGGAAGCAGAATGGGCTTGTGGCAGAGGAGATTAGGTTAAATGCTGTCTGTGTAATCAGATCCCTGGTGACTGTCTCCTGGCAGTGCTTCCTTCCTAAATCCCACTGCTGAGGATGCCATGAATAAAAGCTGCATGGTCTGTGTCCTTGTCTGCAGAAAACAGTTTTGCTTTTCTGAGTTGAGGGGTCTGATACGGATTTAGGAGCAAGGCTGAACAGTGCTCACCCCTGCCAAAAACACATATGGGGCTCTTGGTGCTTTCGAGTGGGCTTGGCTTTGTGGGGCCTGTGGCTGGTCAGAGCAGGGCTGTGAGGAGTCGGAGAGGGTCCCTGCTGCCGTCTTGGGGTCTGCTGGCCCAAGAGAGCACAGCTGAAATGTGTCCTGGGCTGGACTGGGGAAACCCAGTGGGTCTGTCAGGGCCAGAACAGCTTGGTGGTGTCCCGTGGGGGCCTGGTGCTGTGGGGGCCATGTCTGCATTCTGTGAACACCAGCAAATCAGCCAAGAGCTGCATCCTCCAAGGAGCTCTGTCCAGGCATCGTAATCACAGGGCCTCAGAATACCAGAGCAATGAGTCGGGGTGGGGTATTCCACAATTTGAAAACCTTTTAATAAACAACGTGAGAAATACCTTCTTAAGTTATTTTTCTGCAGGAAAAGTGAAGAGTTCTTGATCAAAGGCACTAGTAAGGCAAGAGTTGCATCGAACTAATATTTATGCAGTCGTATGAGACACTGTTTGTGTTTCTGCAACCATGCTGCTGAAGCAGGTTAAATTCAATAGTAGTTACCTTAAATTTAATGTAATTAATATAAATATTCTTTATGTTTGGCTGCAAAGTATGAAGAGAAAAAAGCACCTGTTATAAGCAGTTGGTAACTTGGAAAAAAAACCATATTGGAAAAAAAATTACTTTTTAGTCTATGTAATAATGTTTTATTTATAATTAATATTAATGATGTGATGGTATGAAGCCTTTCTATGTTGTCAGACTTATGATGCATATAAAGTATGAAGGAACCTTGGGGGTTGCTTAGCTGCATTTTCTGAACATACTAGAAATATTCGGAACTTTGAGAAGATGCACTTGGTTTTTGTAAAACATTTTAATACATGATTTTGGAGTCGGGCTTATCCTCTGTCATCAATAGTGAGGCTACTAGCAAAAATAGTTATCCTTTTTAATGACCCAAGTAATGAATCACATTTGAGAATAATACAGCTCTGACCTCCAAATCAATGCTTGCAATCTGGAGTGTATTTTCGGAAAATCCAGTCAAGTTCAGTGAAAATTTCTATCTGCACTTTGAGTACTGGGCAAGCAGCAGGGATAGACAAATTTGAATTCAGACTACTGGTTTGGAAAATTTAGTTTTTCGTATCACCTCTGTGACTTGCAATAAACCGCACTTTTTTCTTTTCTTTCTTATCATGTGGTTATATTAGTGGTTTAACAATCCAGAAATTGACTTTTTACCATCACCGTGATTTCTAGCATTGGTTAGCTCTCAGTCATTAATTTGCTCAATTAAATCAGTTTATAACAGTGAAAGCAATACCGGTAAAAGCTCTTCATTATGAAGCAGTCATATTACAAGAGTGTTGCAAGATACTAGATAATTACTGCTGGTTCAGAGCATGTTGCCATAATTTCTATTCAAAAAGGTGTATGGTGTTAGACTGTGGATCAGGAAATTAAGACTATTAAATGTTACATGTGGTAGCCATATAACACTCAGCGTTCAGGCTTCTTAACAAACTTATAAGTTCCTTGATAAAAGGCAAAACATTTCCTCCATTAAGGCAGTCACGTGTTGGACCAGCCTGTGCAGTGATGCTGTGCATGTTGTGCTTATTGGAGGCTTTCAGGACTTGTCCTGATGAAGCCCTGATAACTTCATCTGACCTCATAACTGACCATGCTTTTGACCAACAGGTTGGACTATTCCTAAATTATTACATGGTTCTCTTTTCTGATGTGATTTGCATTGTCATTGGCTATTTGAAAACACTTCTCAGAAAAGGAAGAATGAAATGCTGCAGGTAAATTAAGTAGATGCTGCAAAACTATAAACTCTGATTATTCTGAGAATCAAAAACTTCAAAGCCTTAACTTTATGTTGTCTTTTTACTTACGTTTGTGTGTCCTACTTGTAGTCAGAATTGGAACAATTACTTCAGGAGAAAGTTTCTTATAGGACTTTCTGGCCCAAATTCAAAACAATAAAATGTTAAATAGGCCACAGTTGAGAAAGTATCTGAAAAAATTATCAAAATAGATGTTGGATAGCACTGCGGTTGTTGGTCACATATTGCTTGAAGAAAGAACTCTCACAAATTTAGCATATCACCACTGTTTAAACCTCTACCCATTTTTTTTGTCATTCCTTAGAGAGATTCTGTTGCTGTCTGTCACAAAGGTGACAGACAGCCTTGGATTTCTTTCGGTTACTCTCCATTTCAATGTTTTTAATCAGTGTTGAGTTCCTTTAATATGACATTTTTTTCTGGAATTTGTCAGCCTCTGTACTTTTCCTTTAGCATAGCTTGAATCAGTTTATGTAGCAACTGCAAAAATGCTGAGAAGGATTATTTTGGTAGCCTGAAAAACTTAAAAAAAAAATCATACAGCAAATATGAGCAATGCAGAATTATTTTTTAGTAGTACATTGCCGAATGGATGCATAGCATAAATACAAGATAGTTAATTATTAGGATATTTAAACAACTTTAGTTTTTTCCTTCTTGAAATTTTAATGTAAGAATAGAACATGAGGCACTAATAACAAGGATTATACAAAAAATTGTTGGCTGTTCTCTTGCTTTTCCCACATTACTGAAAAGATTGCTGAAGTGATGTGTTTGGAGGCTCTTCGTGCTGTTAAAACTTTTCTTGGGACAATAAACTAAAACAGAAGCATTGCTTGCATTGATTGACACCTAATGGATAAATATGCATACATAAAAATAGAGAAGCAGCTTAATAAAAAGATCTTAAGAAAGTTCTTATGTCAGTTGTAGGTTGTCAAAACATTTTCAATGTCAATGGAATTGTGTCAGTTATACCTAGTAATACATTTCCTTCTCTAAAGTTATTCTTTTGGGTGGGGAATGTATTGTTACGGTACAGTACATTTGCACCAACATTTATGGTGATGGAGGGATTGGGCAGATTGGTACTGATGTCTTTGTTACGAGCTCACCTACATCTTCTCAGAGAAGGTTTGGGTGTCTTGATGGCATAAGCTAGTCTGTCCCTCTGTGTCCACATTAAATATGATGCAAAACTTATGCTTACGGTATTAAAACCCTGTAGCTTGGCTGTACTTTGCTTCTGGGAGAGTGGCAGAGATGGCTTCCCTAGAGAGGGGAAGAAGGGATCCTGAGGAGCAGCAGCTACAGGGTTTCAGCGTATCCCTTCTTCTCCTCCTAGGTTGGTGCAGTGACCTATAAGCAGTGGATTGCGGAGCTTGGCTGCTCAGTGATTTGCATAGGTGACCTCATTATTTCAAAACTTCTTTCAGGTTCTTCTCCAGACTTCATTTGGTCTCTTAGCTTTGTTTCTGTCTGTGTCATGAGCTACAAGCTTTTCTTCACAACCTTGAGGGCCAGATAATTGCTTTATATTTTCAAAGTCTGAAATTCATATATGATTATTTGAATCAGGATCCTATTGTTTGCTGTGCTACATTTCACTATCTTTTCAGTGCCCTCTTTCCACCCATATTTGTAGACTAACATTGGAACTACATTAGTAATGTAGCAACACAGTATTGCTAAATATTTCTTAATTGAGTCGTATGGTGGCTTGGGAGGCACATAACCAAGTTCTTCATGAAAAGTATTTTGCCAAGTATTCAAAGTCTGTCAATAACATTACAAGGCAAAATACTTTCTTCTTCATAGCCTGCATGAAATTGAAGGTTGTACCAATATAGTTCAGAATCACAGTGTCATATCATATATAATTGTTGTGAGTTTGTACATTTTACAAAAGATAAATGAATACCTCGTTGATCCATGGTGATTATTAGAATGTTTATAATGTTGCATTGGTTTGTTTTGCACTATGGCATGCAATCCAAAAGAATTCCTACATTATTTTATACAAGCTCATGTTATGTGAACTTTCAGTCATTGATAGCACTTGTATTCTAAACAGGGTTTTGTTGTGATGATACAGAATATCTGCCTCAGCCAAGCAGTATGTAGCACTGTCTTGCTATAGTTCTAGAAAGAAGTAGATTACAGTGTTACTTGAGTACTTAAAATTCTTGATCATCTCCGGTAATATGAAGATTACAACCAGTTGTAGAAATAATGAATAATATAAAAGTGTTTATAATAAATGATCTTTATGAAAGCTCTGCAAGTTTTGTAAAACTGTCCTGTCTATGCTCCATTGGCTCATTTCATGTGCATTTAACTTCATCTGTACAAAGCCGGTCCAGGCAAAACAGGTCACAAACTGGTCACCAAGGAAGGCCTAGACTAAACTACCACACATGATTTAGACAATCAAGTCTTGAAACTGTAAATTTGCAATAAAATATGTGGTAATTAAGAAGAAGCTCTTTTTTCCCAAGAGATTCCTGATATTAAATACTTTAGAATTTTATTTTTAGTTTCAAAGAGTTACACCAAATGAGGATACTGGGACTAAGGGCTCTGCTGAGCCTGTCTGACATGACACAGTACAATCTAATGGAATCCGTTGCAGCCTATCAAGTAAGGGATTTTCCCTAAAAGGAAGGGCTTATGTGCATTTTCATAAAGTAGAATGATGAATGTTATGAATATCATGTGTAGGTGTTCAAAGTTGGTGGAAGCCACTAGAATTTCATCTATCGTTTAGTAAATAGTCTGTATCTCTTTTATTATTATTATTTTTCCTATTTCTTTGTTATATTGGTTTTCCACACTAGATGGCACTGCCTTAGCACTAGTGCATGATAGGGGAATTGATTAAATTTGTCCAGGGGGGTGAAATCCTTCTGTTTCATGATTCCTTCTATATACATAGCTCAAAGAGTTGCAGATAGGAGACTGGTTTTTGACGAACCACATATGGATGGGAAAAGGAAGATGCAAATTGCTTCCCCTCTTCCTTTGTATACAAATGAAAGTCTATTCAAGCTGATTGAACCAGGCTTGCCTTGGCTGTATGTGGGATGAACTGGGACTGTCTCTCAGTCCTGTGCTCAAGGAATTGGGTTCATACAAACTTCAAGTGAATGCTGTATTGCATTAGAGCTGCGATTGCATCCAGATTCTGAGCAGATTGTCTCACAGTTTTGAGCCATATGTTGTCTATACTGAGAAGTCAGTGAGAGAAAACACAGCTTCCTTCTCTTTCCAAGAAAACCAAGTGCCGGAGACGTGGAGATGGAGAGCTGAGAGATGCTGGGGTGCACCAAGATATTGCAGTTTTAGTGCTGTAATACAGCCAGGGCACATCCACCTATGAGCTGGGATGCAGTCCTATATTGCATGTTAGACAAAAGACTGGAAGTTTGCTAACTTGAAGTATTTTAACTAACTGAAAGGTCTGTTGGTGAGGACTGAGGGGAGACCATGATTAGAAAAAAAGGGGCTCAGAAAATGTAAATGTAGCAGTAACAGGCTACAAGCTGAAAACTTGAAGTTCAACTTGAAATTAGGATACAATGTTCAATGAGGTCCTTGAAAACACAAGGTTATTACAGAAAGAAAGTGTCTCTAGTGTTCATATTTTCAACCTTCTTTAAAGAAAACCTTCCCCAAATCCTGTGAAAGGAGGAGACAGAGTTTGAAAAACAGCAAATACCAACTGTAGATTCTACTGTTAAGACAGAGGAAATAGACACATATCATTATCCGGAGAAAATAAATACCTTAAAAGACAAGTAATTGTAAGAAAAAGAAAAAAAGAGACCTGACATAAGAATGATTGACTGTATGAGAAACAACTGAAAGAAAGAAGGTATGAAAGTACCTGAAAAAAAAAAAGTCAGGAAGTCAAGAATTGTCAAAGACATATTTTCTCCTTGTGAAATTCCTGAACAGTCTTTTCATTGTAGGGTTTGCTCAAAAATAAGATCATTGTTTCAAGTTTCAGTCCAATTTATGCTTCCCAAAGGTAAGTTTGACATAATACTTTCATCTTTTTCATGGAGTTAAACACTGAAAAATCAGGAAAGCTCTTGCCTGCGGCTGGGAAGAATACTGCCATGAATACATTTTCTTAAAGAAAATTTAACTAAACTTTGTGTCTCCTAGGACTTCACTGTATGCAGCTTCTGCCTTATTTATTCAGTTTTATTTTTTGCTACATCCCTACTGAATGGGCTGGATAAAACCAAATTGGAATACAGGAATACAAATTTTTCTCACACTTTTTTTTACTGACTCTGCCATAGTAGCTGAAATTTCATTAATACTACTGGAAGGAAGGCAGGGCAAATAAATGTTTACCTATCTACTACTGCAGCATTCACATAAACTGAATATTTTTGCAAAATATGCTGCTGTTGTTTGCTACCATTTTTTGCATGTCACAGAAAGTGATAGTCCTGCCTATAATTTATTACGTATCTCTGCCAGAGCGGAAGATGCAGATGGCTTGCTATAAAAATGCAATGCAAATTATGTTTGATAGTACCTCTTAGATGATTCCTTATTAGTTAGGGCAGGCAACAAATGGTGCTAAATTGGAATTTGTCAGGAATTCGGTGCTGGAGAGTGAGCCTCATGCTTGGGGCAGTTATGTGGGAGGTGGAAGTTGCCAATTCTTTAAATCAGAGAGAACAAATGACTAAATGTAGATTTCCCACCTCCCTGATGAGTTTTCTGATTGCCGGGTTAGCTTTTCAAGGGATGTACGTCTTCAGTTTGCAACAAGGATTTTTTTCTTTCTGAATTTGAGTATAAATATCTTGTCTTGGAGGTTTTCATAAAACAGAAACTTGCTTTCCAATTTGACTTCTTCACATCAGAAGGAAGGATGACACAGAGTTGTTTGAGGAAAAGGTATGACATGTCTTGAGAAAAAAATGAGTATATGGACAATATTATGCCAAAATTTGAACTTGAGGAGGTTTCTTGTTCAGAGGAGTTGTTTTTATGTTCTGTTGTGGTTTGGTTCTCTTTCGTCTTGTGGTAAGATGATAAAACTGAGATTTTCCCTTTGTACAAGTTGTTTGTCATCAGTGTTCCAGAGCACACAGTTTCACAGACTGGATGATAGAGACTATTCAGAGATATAGGGGCCCACTGGATACCTGTAGCCATTCTGTAGCTGTTTTCCTTTTTTTTTTTTTTTTTAACAGCTGTGCCCAGCACTTTGCGAAACAGCAGGAACTCTTTTTTTTGTTCGTCCAAGCTGAGAGCAATTCACTCTAATGGAAATTTTTATCTTGTTCTCATGGCAGTTCTGATTAAATCTGAAGAACAAATGAATGACAGGATGCTTCAAACCACCCAAATGACTTGTCTTTACTCATATCCATTATTTAATTGAGAGTAAGTTTGCCTTTAAGAAACAGGCTTTGTTAGCATAAGGATTATCCTTGTTTGTTAACACAATCCTAATTCAAACTTTATTTCCTGAAAAAGGCAATGTGATCTTCCAGATTGTTTTCTTGGGTTTACTGTGGCTGTGCTTTTGAAAATCAAACCCAAACAAGGTGCCAAGTCTATGCAATTTTGATAATCTGGCATTCATGAAGAAAACATTCAAGCTGCTCTCTTTAACCAGTGCTACTTATGGATTTATACTGCTGCTTCCCATCCCCAGTGTTTTGTTTGCCCCCTTCTGATTCTGAAATGTCGTCTTCACAACAGGAATAACAGAGTTTTCACTTTTGCCAAATTAATGTTAGCACTCCTCTTTGTAGCTTTTATGCCATCCACTTGGTCAAATTTTGTGGATTGCACTTGAATTACTCCAGTCATCACCTGGAAGATATCCTTCTGATTCGCTGGACTTGGGAAAAGCATCTTAATCATAAATTCAATTTTGAATGGCTTTTCTTGTCATAAATACTCTTGCAAAATATTCATTAAGCACTCCTGCTGTCTTCCTGATTTTTGCCTTTTCTTTCTTATTTGGATATATACAGCTTCTTTTTCTTCTCCTGCCATCATGGAGTGATTTGGGTTGGAAGGGACCTTAAAGATCATCTAGTTCCAAACCCCCTGCCATGGACAGGGACACCTTTCACTAGACCAGTTTGCCTAAAGCCCCATTCAACCTGGCCTTGAACAATTCCAGGGATGGGGCATCCACAACGTTTCCAGGCAACCTGTTCCAGTGCCTCACCACCCTCTCAATAAAGAATTTCTTCCCAATATCTAGCTTAAACATACCCCTCCTTCAATTTAAAGCCAGTACCCCTTCTCCTGTCACTGCACCCCCTTGTCAAAAGTTCCTCTCTGGCTTTCTTGTAGGCCCCCTTTAGGTTCTGAAAGGCTGCTCGGAGGTATCCCTGGAGCCTTCTGTTTTCCTGGCTGAACAGCCCCAATTCTCTCAGACGGTCCTTGTAGGAGAGGTGATCAAGCCCTTTGATCATCTTGGTGGCTTTCTCTGGACTGGCTCCAAGAGGTCGATTTCCCTCCTGTGCTTTGGACCCCGGAGCTGGATGCAGCACTCCAGGTCTCAGAAGGGCAGAGCAGAGGGGCAGAATCACTTTCCTTGACCTGCTGGCCACTCTGTTTTGGATGCAGCCCAGGATCCAGTTGGCTTTCTGGCCTGTGAATGCACATTGCCAGGTCGTGTTGGTCATATTCCTCTTCAGAGGCTTATAAATTAATTCATTATCCTTTCTGCTGGGATATGATTTTCCTTTTACTTTTCTGTTTTGGGTGTGTTTGGGGGGTTTTTTGTTGTTGTTGTTGTTTTTTGTTTGTTTGTTTGTTTTTGTTTGTTTGGGGTTTTTTTCGTATGTGCATTTTGATTATTTTTGTTGGTGTTACTATTACTGTCCACTAGTGGTTTGTCCTTGCTCTTTTTTTTCCTGTTTAGTTAATTATCTTGAAAGGTTTGTTTGTTTGTTTTTAATTTAAAAATCTCTTTTTCCTTTATAGGTTTTTTTTCTGACTGGAGCACATTGTTCTACCACCAATTGCAGATGTACCCATGTGCTTTTTTTTTTTACATGTAGTCCACTCTATCACATTTCATTTCACTTGTAGGGAAGTTAAAACATTTTGAAGACATCAGCTTTGATTGTTTCTTAATTGTCTTTGTTTTCTCTATCATGCCACGCATATGGAAAACAGCTGGCTCTCTTGTTTGCATTCCTTAACTGTTACTTCCTATGGTCACATGCTGTTCCAAATCAATGCAAGTTCTTTGGGTGGCATAATAGAGATAAGAGATTGGTATTTTCTTTATAAAATGCCATACTTCCTTCTTTTTCTTTCAATTCCTGTTTTTTAAAAGAGGAGCTGAATTACATAATTTCACTGTTTATGCATTCTTAATTTACTGCATTCATGAGTAAAATTCTGCAACATACTCAAAATCATTTACTACTTTTGGTTACTGCTGTAGATTCAAATCCTCAGTCCAGCTGAAAAAAACAAGTTTTTCACTAGAAAGAAGGTTCAGATGCAAGTGGAGAAGTGAGAAACTTCTGCTATAGTCTGCAGAGCTCTGTGAATATGTTCTGCTGGGGGATCTACAACAACAGGCAGATTAGCATTTTTCACACTATCATTTTAACTGCCCTGGGTTATTCACAGAGTCAGAATGCTTAGTCAGAGGCTCGTGCAGGTCCCTCGCTGTGCGTGTGAGGACAGGTTCTCATCGGATGCAGCCTCTTTTATAAAAAAATGTGCAAAGGAGTGGATGGGCAGCAAGACCCCTTGGGATGTCCAAGCTCCCTCCAATCCAGGTCTTTGGTGAATGTGTTCCTACTGTACAGGCAGATGCCTGCACCAGGTCCATCAAGGCAAGTGTTTGGCCCTCTGATTTCTATACTTGCTGTGGCTGCTACCACAATCCACTTTTAGGGGTCTTTTTTTTTTTTTTTATTTAGCAAATGCCTGTTTCTTTCAGATGCAGAGCAGTTATGTCACTTTCTTTATGTGAAGACCTGAGCACTGGCAGGACATACTGCTCAAAAGCTAGAGCATATGGTAAGTTGTGGCTGCCCTTTTGCAGTGCACAAGTAGTAAAGATTTATGCAATTTTATTTCTTAAGACAGGCACACATACCAAAAGTAGGCATAGAGATTAAATAACAACTAATAAGATGTTGGAGTCTACATTTTTGTCCTTTTTTTGTTTGTTGTGATTTTTAAACTTTCTGCCTTCTTTCAGGTAGTAAGTTAGATTTATGTCCTTCCTGCTGTTAGAGGCAATAATTTATAAAACTGACATGTAATAATGTCTGTGCTACTATTACTACATCATTACATAATGAATTTTCTTATCTTTAGGAAAGTTTCTGAGAAATGAAAGGGAAAATGGCCAATTTCACCCAAATTGAAAATTATTTTATTAAAAAAAATTTAAAAGGCATCCTCAAAGTTAAATACCCATCAGCCATTTTTATTGCCCACACTGTATTTTGTAGACTTGAATTTCCAGTTTTAGGTGTGTAATTTTAGCGTTGCCTCACTGTCATTTTAACTTCATAAAATTTAATATTGAAACAAGCATTTATGGAAAATACTGTTCTATACAAAGATTACAAGAGAATCATGAAGCATTAAAATTAAAGAGGAATTGTTTGAGGGGGAAGGGAATATCATATTCAATCGTGCTATTTCTTAAGAAGTCAACAACAAAAGACACAGGATATTTATCCAGAATGATCACAGCGCTGTATGTAGGCAGAAGGCAAAAAACAGAACTGACATTTTAATTTAAATACCCAAAATTGCTGGTCCTGAGCAACTCGGTTACTACTATTAATTTATTTTTTTTTCTTAGTTTGGAAGCTCATCACAGTTTGGGAAGCTGTGTGTTGTCATCGGCTGTGCAGTTCACCACTCCTCCATTTCTGACATTTGAATGCAGTGGGTGGCTTGTGGCAGCACTGCTTCTCCCAGGGCTGCTATGAGCAAAGCAAGCTGGTGTCCAAGGCAGGGATCTGAGATACTTCATAGAGACAAAAAGTCAGAGCAAACATAGGAGTCTGAAAACAAGGGCAGGGCAAGGTGAGAGAAAGCATTTTCATTTCCTAAGTGGCTAAGGATGATTTAATTGATCAAGTGCTTGTACAAACCCCAGAACACAATGGATTCCCGAGTACATCCCTGTTGGACTTAGATGGACATGCATAATGTTTTGTCATTTTGGATCATAGTGCACTCAGTTTCCTATTTGACAATTAAAGTATCAGTGGAGTTAAGAACATCCACCCTAAAACGTTCTCTTCCGTTAGCTTTAGTCCATAAGTTTTTTAGTAGTAATTGCTGTTTATTTACTGTATTGGAGAGACCAATTGAAAATCCCTTGAAACTGGTAGAGAATTCTTGTTGGACACAATGAAGAGACAAAATCTCAATTTATTCATGTTCTTCCCAAATCACATTACAGTTTTCCCTCTGTTCTTAAACCACATATCATGTACTTTTCCTCCTTTTTGTTTACATTTTTTAAATAATTTCGTTTGGGGGCGATGTTAATTTTCATTTGAAGTATTTGCCAAAAATCCCTAGGCAAAGGTTGCTGAATTTATACTCTGAGTATGTAATTCTCTTTTCCCTGGCTGGAGGGTGGAACTTGTTTCTGAGTATGATGCTTTTGGGGAAAATAAGTAATGAATGTTATCTTACTCCTCCTTCCAGCTTACAAAAGAGTTTGAATCCTCCTGAAGGTCTTGGTTTAGTGGTGGACTTGGCAGTATCAGGTTAGCATGATCATCTTAAAGGTCTTTTCCAACCTCAGTGATTCCGTGATTTTATGACATTAAATTTGATTTTCTAGCAAATGAAGATGTGTGTAAAAAAGAAAAGGACAAAAATAAAACAACCTGCTTATTAAGTTTCCATAGTAACATGTATAGAATACCTTCAAAACTTTGATTTTTATTACAAGCTTCTGTTGTCTGGTATGAATAGATCAGTCTGGCATAATGAATTTTTGCTTCATGTGTTACTAGTTTTGACTCGTCACGGCAATATAGGCAGCAATCAGTGTGATGCCCAGATGAAGACACTAGTGTCTGGTGTCCATATAGACAATTTAACTTCTCATTGTGACAGAATTTGTATTCATCTACTGTATTTATTTAATGGAAGAGCCTTGTGAAGAAAGCTTCATTTGGCTTCGTTTTGTTACAGACCTCTTATGAAAAACATAGCATAATATGTAAGGTTTGAAATTCTGTTTCTTCTCCTTAACTATTGGTGGTTTATATCTTTGTGTTTCAAAATTGCCAATATATGTTGCCCATTTGGTGATGTAAAGATGCTCTTTATTGATGTTCTGTTCTCTGGGAGTGAAATCTCTGAAAAGTAGTACCTGTAGGGCTGTTATAATTCCCGGAAGTACAGCAGTGGACCCCAAACCTGCACATTCATGATTGCTTAAGTAGTTCTGCTGAGGAGGAGTATGAAGGATTGAATCCAGCGAAGGTCTGACAGGGAATCAGTCACAGTCAGATGCATTTTTACTTTAAAGCTTATGTAAATGAATGGGATACAGTAATAATTTTATTTCTGTGAGCTAAAATACAATTGATCATACTCATTATGATGTGGTCTGGAAAGATCAGAGATTCTCAGTTCTTCTAGTGTGGCTGTGTGGGAGTAGAGTGATAGTACTTTTATTGCTCTTATCACAGGGTAGGTCTTCCTTCCTGCAGGTTAGTAGTGAACCTTAGTGTCGTATATAATCCTGCATCTCCTTTTGTAGGAAGGAAAGATAAGATAACCTGAATATTATTCACACATTTCATTAAAGAACAAAATATAATTAACAAACAAACAAACAAAGAATTGGATGAGGTGGATTATTTCCTCTCTCAATCTTCATTTAGAAATATATTTTGTATCTTAAGACCAAGGGTAAAAATAAAATAACAGATTTCCTCTAGTAACCCATTGAGACATCTTTAGCTTTCTGTTTAATTTTTTTCTCTGTGCAACTTCCACCTGTACTGGTTGGCTTGTAGGAAAGTAGGATGCAAGCATGGGAGTGACGTTCCACATGCTAATGAGCTAGACTTTTGCGTTAAAAAGTAAATGTAAAGCATTCTGTATCAATTTAAATGTACATCTGCATCAATTTAAAAACTATCAGTTTCTTCACTATTGCTACTTTTGTTGATTAGAAAACACTTTACAGTGTCCAGCCTTAGCTTTAGTGAGAGTCAATTTATTCTTTTTATGTGCTGATACTGCTTCAGTTTAAATAGGTCTTGTTCTTCCATTATAAAGAAAAATCAGATCTTTTGTGTGTTTTGGTTTGCTAGGATGCACAAGATATGATTTCATCATGTGCTACTAAATGATAGTGTTGCCATTGCTCTGATCTCTAGTAGCTTTATTTTCTGCATCCAATTCTGTGTAACTGTATATTTTCTGAAGAAAGAGAGAATTGTATAGATTATATTCAATGAGATTTTTTCATTGTGGTGGCTTTTACACATTTTAGGATAATATTAATTATTTTCACAAAGCCAAATCATGCAGACATTAGTTTACCTGATTAAGGTAGTTATATCTTTCCTGTCCTTTGCTTTCTCCATCTGAAAAATTTCTTGTTAGCAGCTTAGCAATCAGTTCACTTGGTAGTAGTATTACACTTCAGCCCATCACTTTTCACAGTACTTTGATTCTTCTTTCATGATATTGTGATCTTATTGACTTATCTGAACCCTCTATTTTTGAGAAGGTTTTCCTTGATCTCTTCTGTTTGTGAGTGTTTTTCCTTTTTTATCTATAAGCCGTTGTGTCTTTTTACTACCACGTTGCAACCGTGATGCAGAGCTCACAACCTAGAGATGGAGGATAGTGTGACCACAGTGAATGCAAAGCTGCTCTTTTTTTTTTTTAATATAAATTTCACAGAATCACTGAATCATTTAAGTTGGAAAAGACCTCCAAGATCATCGAATCCAACCTTTGACTGATGACCAATTTGTCAACTAAACCATAGCACTAAGTGCCACATCCAGTCATTGCCTGAATACCTCCAGGGATGGTGACTCCACCACCTCCCTGGGCAGCCCATTCCAATGCCTAACCTCTTCAGTGAAGAAATTCCTCCTGAACTTCCCCTGGTGCAGCTTGAGGCTATGTCCTTTCATCCTGTGTCTAGTTGCCTGTGAGAAGAGACCGATTTCCACCTTGCTACAACCTTCTTTCAGGTAATTATAGAGAGCGATAAAAAAAAGCCTCCTTTTTTCCAGACTAAACAACTCCAGCTCCCTCAGCTGCTCCTTGCAGACCCTTCACCAGCTTTGTTGCCCTTCTCTTGACACACTCCAGCACCTCAGTGTCTTTCTTACAGTGAGAGGCCCAGAACTGGATGCAGTACTTGAGGTGTGACCTCACCAGTGCTGAGTGCAGGGAGATGATCACTTCCCTCGTCCTCCTGGCTGCACTATTGCTGATACAGTCCGGGATGCCATTGCCCCTCTTGGCCACCTGGGCACACTGCTGGCTCATGTTCAGCCTGCTGTTGACCATCACCCCCAGGTCCTTTTCTACTGGGTACCTTTCCAGTCACTCTTCCCCAAGCCTGTAGTTGCATGGGATTTTTGTGACCCAAGTGCAGGACCCAGCACTTCCCTTTTTGTAAACTGTTTCTTTGACATGTAGCTATAGTGGCTACTTGAGTGGAGTAGTCCAGATACTTCTTCATATTGCTTTAGATCCAGTGTTGTTTGTCATACTGTGCAGATGCTTTGACAGACAGTCTTCATTGGCGTTTTTTGCATTATTTTTTATAAGAATATAAACCTGTATTTGTTAAAAAATATAGGGAATGTATTGGGGAATAGGGGCTTTAACAGTAACTTTTGGTCATCATATATATGATCTCAGCATCTGCTAAAATTAGAAAAGAAATTTTGAGAGGAAGGATTCTGTGAAAGGCAACACAAAATCTCCGACTGGGGATTTTTGGTTGTGCAGCAAAACATCAATATGTTATTACACTTTTCTGTGTTTTGTTTATTCCATCATTAGATAACACTGACAGGTGGGACAGCTGACATTCTCATTAATCTCACTTTATTTTATGTAGAATTAAAAGCAAATGTAGATAAGAGCTGTTGACTGTGGGATTTCAGAAGTTTCTTTTTGACTGTTCTGGTGCATAAACTGCTGAGCACTCTGTAGCTATAAAATCTCCTTGCTCTTTGAAATTGCCGAAGTTACTGTAGAAGCAATGTAAAAGACACTTTTTTAAAAAAAAAAAACACCAAAACTAAATACTGTAAAAGAAAATTCCTTTCAATATGGTCATCGTAAACATCAGACACAAAATCAGCATTTTTCAAATTTTGAGTGCAGTTTTGTTTTTCCTTGAGAAACACAGTTTTCTATTTTTGATTTTTTTTTCATTAGGTTAAACCCCTGATCTTGTATCTCAAGTATTAACAGAAGGGAAGAGGAGCCATGATAAATGCCAAAATGAGCTGTGGGTAAAATTAGGCTGAGAATAAAGAACTGCAGAGCACTTACTATCATTTATCACAACTTACTATTTGACAGTTGTGTTAGGTATGGACTTAGGATAGGTACAGTCTATTAGTTTTTTTCAAGAGAATTCCGCAGTTATAGAATTTGGAATAACCTCATAATTGAGCAGATGGCCTGCTATGCATCTGTATTACATTTCAATTTTAGTCTGTTACCAAATAATGTGCTTTTTGTCCAAAAGAAAGCCTCTCATCTTGATGCATACTAAA
>NW_020884875.1:30894634-30969176 GCF_003945725.1 Corapipo altera | reverse complement strand
TTTTTTTTTTTTTTTTTTTTTTGGTTGAAAAGCCCTCTTTGAAAGCTTTTTAGCTTTTTGCTTCCTTTCAGTTTATTGTCTTCCTTCATAAATATATTCTGGCTTTGCTTTTTTTCTTCCAAACTGTTTTCCTGGTTCCTTGTGATAAGGCTAGTATCAACCTCACAGTGTCTTCAAGAACATCCCAGGAGGCCATCAAAGCAAAACTAAACTGGGCAGATGATGGGGCTTCGTGACGTCTCACTGAGTTGAAAGCATTGCCATTTATCCTTTCACCCTTTGATAGTCACTTCCTCATTTTCTTTGCTAATGCATTAAACCTGATGGAATTATCAGAAACTGTGCAGGCAAGGGCTGATATGATAGGGTTTTTTTATGTATATACACATACACAATCTGCCTCCTTTGTTTTTAGTGTCAGGCTGAGCCTATGAGCTAAAAGTGTATCTGAAGTGTTTCCCAAACACTGTATCTGTGTTATTTCTGAACAGCATGTTTCATTTAATTAAGACACAAATGATTTTGTGCCAGAGCTATTATGACTGCTGCATACATCACAATTAAATAAAACCCATGAAAGCAAGGACTGCAAAGTTACATTCCCAGGTTTAGACATAAACCTGTAGATAGTCAATTTGCTATTCACAGACCTACCAGCACAGAGAGTGTTCCCCAGGCAAGCTTTCTGCACTTACTGGATCTGGCTAAATTTTGAAAATTCATTAATTACTAGTCAACACAAGACGCCAAATATGTATGACTTCATTTTTTTTTCTTTCCCCAGATTTTGTGTGTTTTCCTGGGTGGACAAGAATGGCATGTGGCATAAATTGTCCAGCCTTTGAAACAGGATGGAAAATGCCAGAGAGCAGAGAGAGATACAACACAAAATCTTGTTGAAGCTGAGAGAACAAATAAATCAGTCTGAGGAAATGCCTTTGGACAAGCCATGGACTGTGGTATTGCAGCAGCCTGGTGTGTTACCATCTGGGAGAGTTCAAACAGACTGTAAATTCCAGGCCCTCCCTGCTGTGGGAAGCTGGCTTGGAGAATTTCTTGTTTTCTTTCCTGGGAGGTAAAGTAAAGGCTGGCTAGCTGATGCTATAAGCATTCCCTGCTGGCTGATCAACATCAGACAGAAGAATTTTCTTATCCTCTAGCCAAAGATAAGGCCAAAACAGCAAGAGAATTTACAAGAGAGAGAAAGAGCTTGCTGAAAATAAAGAGCAGAGCTGATAGGAAAAAAACATGGTAGTTACAGACAATGCCTATGGGCAAAAGGACAAGGATTTTAATCTTTTTAGGTTGTGTTATGCTGAACAGTGAAAGCCCTCAGACCAGATTTTCAGAGGAGCTGAGGCATTTCAGTGAAATGGGCACACGGAGCACTCTCATGCAGGTCCTGCAGTGCCTAAAAAAATCAAACTGGGCAATTCCATGAAAGATTTGGGCATAAAGATGAACGGAATGGGGAACCTTAGGCAGTCTAAAGGGTAATTCAGAGTGAATGTTGCTAATGACTGAACGTAGGTCCATGCTGATGTGTTCAGGTGGGAACTGCCTGGGGAGAGCTATCAGAAAGTGCCAAGTGTAGGAATGTATCACAACTCCCATAAACCTGTAGTTTCACTCCCTGGCAAGAGTACAGAATAGAGCCCTGGTTTTGGCAATAGTTGTCTAAATACACTGGGGTATCCTTTGTAGAATATCTACAGGTCATGAGTGTCTTGGGGCTGGAGTGCTCTCATACAACTGCTGTGGTTTAGGACATATGGAATTGGGGGGTTTTGACTAAGGGCTTTCTTTCCTAGAAGCAGTGAAAATCCCATTCTCAAGAGATAGCCTTAATCACCAAGCTCCAAGAAGGCTGGTGCATAGCTTACATTCCTTGTGAAGTTTGGCCATTGCTAAGTCAGGAATGGAGAAGCCCTCAGGAAAGGAAGAAAGCAACCAGGAGACCATGAGTTAGGCATGATATGAGCATCTCTATCAGGCTGGTGTATGGATCTGCGTACCTGGGTTTGGGTGGCCTTCCAACACACATATCAATAACCTTGAACAGTAGATACTCATCTCCTCAAACCAGAAGGTGTCAGTGCACATGTGGAAGTCTAACCTTGGCTGTAGGAGGTATTGCTATTCAAAATGAAAGCACTATGTTCTTACAGGCAGCTATCAAGGTTGGTAGTTATTGACCAAAGAAACTCTGGACTGCATTTGAATTTGAATGCCAATAACCACTGTAAGGTTTCCTTTTAGCTCTAGATCTCATTCAATATGTGTTTCCTAAGTTCGTTTAATTTCTGGTTTCTATATCTTTTAACTCATCCTAAATTTTTCCTGTTCCCATCAGAAATTAAAACCCAGGTTCTGAAGCTGTTGTAATTCTGGTACTGTGACACAATACCCATTTTCTTTCCTATGGCAGCTTCAGCTTTTCACTGGGATAGGAAAATTAATCTCACATGTAGATAAAAGTATCTAGAAAGTCAGTGTCTAGTTTCTCCGTTGGTTGTCAAGTCTAATAGGAATGTAGCCATCATCTGTGAAAGATGAAACACTTTTCTCCACAGGAGAGAAACTCAAGCAGTGCCATGTGGAATGCCTCCCAATTCACCAGAGGTCCTTGCCCAGGTCTAGCTTTTGAGTGCTTTTTTCTACCCACTCATTTCCCACTGTGTGAACTGCCTATCAGAAGGACCTGAGAAAAAGCAGAGGGATCAGAAGCGATTCAGACAGGCAAAGATGAAGCTGGCTGTGCGTGACAGTGAGCATCATGCAGCAGGATGCTGGGCATTAGTCACTGTGGGACCAGAAAAGCCAATACAGCACCAATAGACAACTAGTTTTGGTCCAAAGAGGACCCATAAAGGGGAGGGTGTGAGCAGATGAACTGTTTTATGCTTGTTCTGTATTACTGGTTTTCAGATAAAAACAGCTTGTGAAAATGAAATAAAAATGCTATGAGTAGTTCTGTCATGTGCAGTATGAGAGCCAGGGTGCTTTGTTGTGAGCAGCATAATTTAGTGCTAATACAGAAATGAATGTTGTCAATTATAACAACAGAACTGATCTGTAATCTCATTAGTAAAAATAGGGAGTGCATACCCAGTCGCTAGTACGGACCATTTTACTGAGGACTTTTACAGTCCAGTCTGACAGGTTAGTTCAAATAACCAAAACAATGCCCAATACCATCCACAACAATTTAAATATTTAATCTGAGATGTAGGTCGGATTTTTGCACAAGCCAAAAATTGAGATCCTCAAAACTCCCTCTTATTTTATAAATAGACCTAAACCCGCTGAAGATCTCTGTCTGCCTAGTTCTGACAGACCTTTAAACGTATTATGCTCTACTTCTAGATGTACCTTAGTGAATTTCTGTCATGATAGCACTGAGCAGTTCCCTTTCTAAATGCCTCCAGTTCCTTTTCTAAATGCCTCCAGGATCAACAGATTAGGCATAGCTCCACCTAAGAGACTGGATGTGGAAGGTGGCTTGTAAGGCTAAGGCTGGAATCTGCACAAATCCTGATAGCTTGAAAAAAACTGACTGCTCTGCCTCAGATCAGTTGCTCAGCAAGTCCAGCCCATCCTGAGCACACTGAATTTCTTCTCTCTGTGAGACAGATGGAGGATGCTCATGTGCATTTCATCTGACAGGGCTTTTGGAGGCCAGAAATCCCAGTCATGTGCACTGCACCAAAACAGTATGGCAGTAGTCATTGATGGGCACACAGTGGAAATCTATTGTTCAAAACAAGTGTTGACAGGGTATAAATCCTATTCACGTTCTATTCTCCCAGCTGCAGATGATCCTGGGAGCAGGAGCTAGTGCTTGGATCACAGAGAGGCAGAAAGCATCCTTGTCATCCTTGGATTATTTTGTTGCGTGCTCCCCGAAAGGCACTGTGGAATCTGATTCAATACCATCAGCTCTCCATTTGAAAGTGCCTGCTTTCTCATGCTGAAACAAATGTGCTCTCTGTTCTGGGAAGGAGAAAGTTAGAGCTGAGGAAATTGAATTAGGGAAGAAGGTAGCAGAGCAGAAAGAGTGTACTGATCAAACCAGCACATCTACAACTTCTTGTAACAACTAACTTGTGGTTACATCTGGGCTGCCCATTGCCGGACTGCCCAAACATCCTGCCATCTCCCAGGATCTGTAGGGTTTGTACACAAGTGTGGGGTTTATACAGAAATATATCAAAACTCTTGGGACATTCCAGGAATCAGAAATTCGGTGCAGGATCTAGGAGTAGTGGTCTCACGTTTGTCCTGCAAGACCAAGCTCCCCTTGGTATGTACTGTCACATACCTATCCTGGGAAAGCTGATTGATCCCAGCGCATTTGTCCCAGCTGACAGTCTCTTTTTCTGGGAAGCTTTCCCTGTGCATCTTATAACACTGTCCAGGTAAATATATCCTTGGCTCATTTTCTGCTGTTTTCCCATAATCACTGATAATCAGTTGAGATGGTGCACAGGGTGAGATTCTTGGGGCTCTCCTGTGCAGGGCCAGGATGATCCTATTTTAATTCCTTCCAACTCGGAATATTCTGTGGTTACTTGGAACTAATTTAAGAACTCCCTCTTCTCATAAAATAACTACTTTATTTCTTGTCCTGATATTAAAAGAATTAAAATAAGTGAATGTCTATTTTACCCTGCTATTGGTGTTCCTAGTGCTTCTTATGGGCAAAAAGAGAACACATCACAGACATAAAGATAGTAACAATAATAATAATAATCATCTTTATTGTCTTAAAGGTAATTCTAAAATATTATGGTGATCCTAGATTAAATTATTAAATAATTTATTAAATATGTTTCTATATAATACAATCTACTAGATTATTTATTGAATTGTTTTTAAATTATTATTAAAGGCAAATGAAATAAAGAATATTATTAAGTGAAAACCTCAGTTACAAAAACAGCAGTACTGTTTCAATATGATGACCTTTGTTTTTCCTCCTTGCCTTTCTGATTATTTTGATTCATCTTACACGTTTTCTAATATGCTTTTACACCCTGATCTTTTGTCATTGGTCTTATAGCCCATGTTACATCCAAATTCCAATAAATAAATCCAAACAAATATAATTTCAGAAAGGGAGATGGCTGTCAATAGTAATGACTAAGTTTTCAGACAGAAACATAGTTCTCAATCTTATAATAAATCTTTAACCTTAGGTTTTTCCTGCAGGGTTTGTCTGATAACACAACTGATAAATAATTCCATTTTTCATTATTAACTTGGAAGTATTTGTAGCATGTGATCATGTACCTCACATGGATGTGCTCTGTTTTTACAGTAAATAAATTTCAAGTCCTTAATCTCTGCTCAGACAATTTGATTGTGTTATTTTTCGTTTCTTTTTTTTGAATAATTCAGGTATTTGTTGAGAGAAGCACATAACTGCATCAGTTTGGTTTTGCTTCTTTTAAACAACTTTATAACCTCAGGAATATTTCTAATTTAGCTACTTGCTAGAAGGAAACCATTTATACAAACCAATTGACAGCAGCCTCTTCACTGCCCCTGCATTCAGACAATGACGTTACAATATCTTTCCTTTCTTCCTGCAGACACTTCAATATATCAGGATTTCATGCCCATTTCCATTATTTCTTCTCTTATAATGGGCTTATCAGCTTCAGCATCACTTCCATTGTGTTTTCATGCCAGTCTCCATTACACTCGGCTCTTCACAAGGTGGGACTCGAGCACGCTGTGACTGTGATGAGTTGGCAGCTGGCTGAGTCTGCTCAAAGATGAGCACTATTTCCTCAACACTCCACTGCTCCCAGTCTTCAGAGTGCCTGATAGACATTTGAAATCTCTCATCTCTCAGACTGTCCTAGAACTTTCTGCCAAAAAGCTTTTTTTTTAAGGCATAGCTGAAGAATTGGTCTCCTCTAAAAGGTGTTGGTGAAACACGGATCAATTCTAACCTGTTTTGGCTCAAACTCCATTGAAAGAGGTTTTCCATAAATCCTTTCCTAAAACATCTTGCTTATAGTCAGTTCATAGATTTCTTTAAATTTATAAAAGCTAATTTTCCCCTCCAGTCTAAACGGCACCTGAATGAATTTAAAATTGTACACCCCATCCAAGCACTAAGGTAATTAAAGCAAGGCATTGCATTGTAATTTTTTGTGGTGCTGCTAGTGACAGCACATTAACTGGGTCCTGAGATGACACAAGACACTTTTCTGTGCTTATTTTATGTCACTTTGCTACCTTATAAAGTGCTCACCTGGTATTCTGCTTAGGGTGAGTATCTTATGCACCTACTGTAATAACACTAGCACAAATTACAGTAATTCTGTCAAAAGACTGAATTAATGTCTGATTACCTTGCATTAATTGACTTCTCTGTATTAAAAATGCATATGGACACTAAATTTTGACACTGATCTGACCAGAAGATGTGACCATGTGGGTTCAGAGAAGATTGCCTTATGCTTTGATATAAAAAAAAGTAGTAGTAGAAACAACATATCTGACCAGCTGAATTCCCCTCTCCCTTCATTTCTGTTGATGTATTTGACATTAATAATTAATTGTTGAATAGGTGAGAAGATTATTACAATCACTTTGTAACCTCCAGATTTCCTGTGAGACAAACCATGATCCCTCAGTTACCCCTATGAAGATAGGTCCCCAAAGTCAACATATCCACTGGGAAAAATGGCGAGCATAACGGAGGAAAAAACCTAGAAAACCTGTACAATTTCCCATCGGAAAACAAACCAAACAAAAGTTTGAGAATTTAATTTCTCTTAAGGTGAATAACAACAACAACAACAACAATAAGAAAAAAGGTAGCATTAGACATTTTTGTGAGCGCATGGAAGTGTAATATCATAATTGTTACACTTTGGGCTCACATTTGGGAGAACACATCACAGTGCACATCAAAGCCTGCTCAGTGTCTCTTTGGCATCAAAAATTTGCAGACTTTAAAGGGGTAATACACTGGCATGACTTTTGTCGAGTTCAGCAGAAGTTTGACAGAGCGCAGGCAGCAAAATAAGGCCCGAAAAGAGTGATAATTCACTGGCTCTACCCTGCCAGCCACTCCTGTCAATAAACAATCCTTGCCTCATTTGCTGCTGTTCTCCTCTTACTTCGCTTTTAAACTTGTAGGTTATGGTAGTCTGAGTTTGATCTTGTCTGGGCATTATACATCACATGGTTGTGTGGATTTCCAGTTGTCCTCGGCAAAGACAAAAGATCTCTTAAGGACATTTTCTGACCTGGAAGAAATTACTACAGTTCAGTGAAAAGGGAAAATTATTTTCAACTTTTTCAGCTGCAAAAAGCATCAAACACCACTAAGAGTTTTGAAATAAAAATAACAAATAAGTTCTGTAGAAGATAACAAAACAAAACTCACAAAAACTTCCCATGACACTGTTTTTTGACAGCAAAACCAGAGTGAAGGGTGACATGAGTAACACGGTACTTATGTTTTTAATTTACAAAATCTTGAATGCTGACAAAAATTGTATTTAATATAATTCAAGAAGTGTTTGCACTTTAGGACTGTCAATAACTTCAAACAAACTCAGAGCAATACTACAGAGCACAATTTTACTGCTTTTTCTTCCTGCCTATCCACTTTCCCCAAAAAAACTTTCTCACCAGCTTTACTTGCCTTGCTTGTCAACACTTTAGACTCTAGTGTAGTTGTTGAAAAGCATCAAATTTTGTGAAAACTGTAAGATCTGCACAGCTCGAATCTCAAAAATCATCCACTTCGGAAATGTCAAGTATGTCAAATTGTAGATCAAACCCTGTTCAAAAATTTAGCACAAAGCAAAACTACTTCAAATATGGGAAGAGAAATTTGGAACTTTCAAAACTGCAGTAGCACTGTGCAGCAGTGATGGCTCCATTAACCAACTGGGTAAAGCAGGTTGTTTTAGGTGACAGGCAGTTAACACTGTTTACAAGAATATGATGTCCCCAAAAATCAGCTGCTCACAGGTAGCAACCACCAACCACATGTTACCACAGCCAGTCACAAAATTCCAGTCCAATGTTAAACAGTGAAATGAAAAATTATCTTTAAAATTAATTTGCTTTATTTGGAGGGAACAGTTAATGATATAAAGGCCTCTCAGTCAGCAGAATGCAACCTGTTTAAAGTTTATAAAATGGGAAAACAAAGTTTCCCATATTAAAAAAAAAGGGAAAATAAATCAAATCAAATAGAATACAAGATTAAAAACCTGCTTACATTCAGCTCTCTGACAAAATAATCTATATAAAATATATCCTATCCTTTGATCCATGTGAACTACTTGCACATATTAGGCCCTTCAGAAACCCATTAAATCTTATATTTTTGGTCCTGAAAATAGAATTGCTGTCAGGATTTTTTTTTTTAAAGGCGATTCCTGCAACTATTCATGAATTGTGAGACTTTTTTGCTTCATGGAGGCCTAGGATTTAACTCATATAATTACATCTTGGGTGTTCTCATCTTGCTTTTTCTTAGGTTATTTTTTGCTCTGGTCCAATTGGCAATGTCCTATGTGTCCTCCTTCTCCCCCTTTTTTTCTCTTCTGTGTATTTAGTAGAGATTTTTCACCATCAAATCCAAGTAACACCTGTTTTAAGCAGGTTAATAGTGGTGAAGTCCTTAGAGGACCAAAAGGAAGATATTAGCTTATCTTTTTCTCAAGTTAAAAGAAGTTGCACCAACAGGATTCCTTCACATTATGAAAAGTGTTCTGTTTATGGTGCATAAGTTTATTAAGAAAAGTTTTCCAGCATTGTCCAAAGGTCATCCAGACCGAGTTAATTCAGTAATTGCCTTTGGGAAATTAGTTTTCTAATCAGACTCTTTAACTGAAAAAACTTTACCCTTGTCTTTCCTAGGGTGCATTCTGAGTCATATGTACTGACAGGTCATGTATTATACATGGGAAAAAAAACCCCAACAAACCAGAACAAGAGGCTCTTCAATTCCAATTTAAAACAACCTCTTTAGAGCAAATCTATATTCCATCTACAGCAGTTCTAAACAAACCTGCCTGAAGCCAAGCAATAGAACCCAGTATAGATGTGCAAATTTGGTCTGGATAATTAACTGCAGCAGATGATGACTCTGTATTACAATGATTGTAGTCACTAAGTGTAAAAGTTCATAATAATAATTCAGAAGCAGCTTGGGGAAATTTGATTCCCTGCCAGAGCTGCACATCAGGAGGAAGGGGAGGCTCTATGAAGTTTCTGAATCAGCCACAGATCTGTAGAAATTGGGTTAATAAAGTGCTCAAAACAGCACTCTGAGGTGTGACCTGCTGTTCTTGAAATCTTGGCTCTGATGGAGTGTTACCGCTAAAGATCTTTAATTTCATTAGAAAAGAACAATTCTGAAGTGATCAGTGCGGGTGGGTGGTGTATTAGCAAACTCTGTCCCTTTTCTGATCTGACTTATGTTATTGTCAGACAAGTAGGATAAGAAGCCACACACTGATCTGTATGTCTGTCAGTTCTTTAGATATATATTTAGATATATATCTTGTTGTGTGGGGTCTTTATGTAATAAAGAAATGGAGTCAGCTCCCTGATATGATGGTAATCAAAGAGACTTTATTCAAATCCGGCACTCTTTTTATCCCTGAAAACCATGTGACCAATGGGGTTATCTTATTCTGGCACATGTCCCCTGGGCTTCCCTGCCCTGGGTGCTTCCCCTGCACCCCTGGACACGCCTCCTACAATATCTAAATATATATCTCTTCATTATATTGTTATAACTATGTACATAAAATCAATGCCAGCAATGTACTTTATTGTTAGCACTGCTATTGTTGTACTATCCTGAAAATTAAGAATAATTTACCAATGACACATAAATCCAATAATTTGTTTAATGATCTATGTTATTACAGGCCAGGGAAAAACCAAACTAATACCTAATTAAAAATGAAATAATTTTCTTGCTTTTCAAGTATTTTTAAATATTGCTGCACCCATAAACAATGGCAAAAATTGAGCTAACTATAATTTATTTTCTTTCTTCAATTTCTACATAGCAAATCTATTATATACTGTTCCTAAAGATGTCACCTATGTGCAGATTATAACCTTGTGCAAGAAATTATTGGAACTTAGATAAAGTAAGCTCTTGGTATTTGACATTTGAAGACAAAAAGACAATTGTTTTCCAAAGTTCACTTGAATAGACAAAAGTAATATTGGATATAAAAAGGGTTTGTTGTTCATACTAAAATTTCCATGACTAAAATATCTTTAAAATAATGTTGTATTCAGATATGCAATGAAAAGTTTGTGTGAATGTATCCTGATATGTGAGTTTGGGTAATAACTGACTTTCATTGCATCTTTGATGATTTTCTGTTTAGCTGTTTAGTTTGTGGGATTAGTCACCAAAATCAGCTGTTGCCTTTGATCTGTAACTATTCATCTTTCAGGTATAAAATTTGAAGAAGTGAGCATTAATCCATACTTCAAGAGTAGCTGACTTCTTGGTAGTTCAATACAGTTTTTACAATTATGGATGGTATTTCACTGATTTGTGATGATGTTGTCAA
The DNA here is from genome assembly GCF_003945725.1 of Corapipo altera. NCBI lineage: Eukaryota > Metazoa > Chordata > Aves > Passeriformes > Pipridae > Corapipo > Corapipo altera. The sequence continues at coordinate 30,958,596 of NW_020884875.1, read as the reverse complement.
CATATAATAGTGTGGAAATTGACTCCAGTGCTGAACTTTCTACCCCAGATTGAGGAAACACCAGGAGGAAGTTACTACCTGTACTGAATTTCTTTCCCAAGTGATATTTAAAGTATATCACACTAAACTGGAACACACACACCCACACACCCACACCCACACACCCCCCCGCCCTGTCATAATATTTTATTTATGAGCTGAGAATGGTTTTCATTCATTAACCCTAACCTGAACAATTTTTACACTGGCTGCTATAATTTGACCTCATACGCAAGATCACTTTATTGACTTCGAGGTTCTGCTGTGACAGAAGGTGGCAAAGGAAATGAGAATAAGTGGAAAAAAATGCCCTGTGAGCTGTTACAGAGAACTGAAGTAGGTAAAAGAAGAGGATGTGAAGGAGAGTTGAAGGGAAAGGAGGGAATAATCTTAGTGAAATGTTAGAGCCATAAACAGAGCATAGCCAGAACTGTTAAAATAAACAGCAGTGCTCATTCATGTTGGCAGTGAATCCCAGCCAAACTAAACTGCTCCAGGACCTTTAATCTTGATCTGTGTGGCACTACCTTGTTCTTCTCTCCAGCCTACAACTGATGAAAAGCATCAAGCCTCCCTGGAAATTCACAGCTGCACTATGTCTGTCCAGCCTTCATCCTGCTCTGGACAAACACTTCTTTCAAAAGACCCTGAGAGCTTTCTTTGTTTCCCTGGTCTTATTTGCACATGTTTGGTGGTATGAAGGATGCTAGTTTTCATTCACAGGAGATACTCTGTGAAAGACAGAGCACACAATCTGTCCCATTGTAGTGTGTTGTGAGATGTAGGAAGGACCAAATGAACACAGTTTGTTCTTTTATTTCTGTTTTTCCTTTGCAACTTCCATATCAGATATGGTGACAAGCTAAATATGCTAAGGTTTTTATTACTTTCCCTTTCACGGGTGTTGTTGGGATGAGAGAAAAAAATCAGTGTGTTTATGTCTCTACTAGGAGTGGTGGCTCTGAGGTGACTAATGAGGCAAAACCTAAGTTAATCATCTTCAGTCACTCACTGGAAATCAATATCTACAACAACTGAGTACCCTGACGTCACAATTTGAATTCCACTGCAGTTATTGCTACAGTGAACTCTTGTGAGATTGAGAATCCAACTGTGAACTGAATTGATTCTTTATTTTTTTACTGAGGGTTCTATTAGACTCACTCAGCTTGCTCAAAATTCAGCAAATTTATTGCTCTGGTTTAAATAATTTCAATGACATTGCCTCCATCTCTTGTGTCATAAATTTCCCACATCATCCAAGTCAGTCACACTATTATGTTCTAATTTCTCCAAATTCTTCACCGTGTCCTACTGTCAACAAATTGATGTTCATTGGTGAAAAAAATTAGTACACAATGGTTTGTTCCATGTTTAGCTTTTTTGATATGACAAGAGAAATGGATGCAGTGAGCTGAGAATTAGGTCCAGCAGCACAGACTCTGATATTTCTCTTAGTTACGAAATAAATTTCATTACTGATAATAATTCCTAAGCTCATATCGGCTCTAACCAGAAAATGTACTGCCAAACTGTATAAAAACCCTACCAAACTATACCTAAAGAATTAACAGTCTAAATATTACCTATATTTTAATTACATATCTGTATTATATTTAACCGGTCAGATCAGTTCTGCTCCTTATACTGCATATATTGCCTTTTCTGAAAACATGACTTCTCAAATGCCTGTGCCTACTTCCCTCTCATTAGAATTTAATGTCTGGTAGTTGTGCTAATTCAGTGTTATGGTTGACTGCTAGGTTGGAAAAAACTTCCTTGGGTATCGGGTTTAGGTTTTATTCCCCATGTTCTTTAAGTCAAGAAGCACAGGCACTGTATGATCCACTTCTAAAGTAAATGATATTCCCTTTTACATATACACATATGTAGGAGGCGTGTCCAAGGTACAGGGGACGTACCAGGGCGGAGAAGCCCAAGGGGACATGTTCAGGGACAGACAACCCCATTGGTTCTAAGGTCACATGGTTTTAGGGGATAAAAGGAAGCGCTGAATTTGGAATAAATCTCTTTGATTTCTACCTCACGAAGAGCGTACAGCATTCTTTATCATATAAAGACTGCCAGCATAACACACATATACTTTAACTAGCATGGTCTAGGGTGGAAAGGATTCCAGGATGACTAAGGAAGTGGTGCAGATTTCTCGTTCTGCATCAAGATGGGTTGGAAATCTGGTTTGAGTCCAACACCAAAACAGCAAAGCAAATTGCTCTGGTTTTTCAAGTCTTTGCATTTCAAGTGATTACGGTTTCTGGAGACTCCTTAGCACCAAAGAAAGCACTGTGAAACATCCTCCTTCTTCTAGGGGGAATGTGAAAGAGTTTAGCACAAGCTATTCAAAGGGGGACAGTCATAATTTTAGGTCCGCTTCAAACTTGGGTCCTGAAATTCAAGAGCCCAAGTTTGAGGTTCTTATATGATTGTGGCCATATACCATCAGGTGTTGCTTTCCTCTAAAGGAGTATATTTTATTCTTTCTTTTGATTATATCTAGGAACTGAATCTGTTCTATGTGTTCTCTTTCCCTGTGATAAGATGGCCTTTTGGCAAGAAAGCACAGCACTCTACTAAACAAATTTGGCAAGCAAGGAAAGTTCACAAAACCACATATCCCTGAGCCAACTGTGTGGTCTTCATCCTCTTTACTGAACTCACAGTTTCTTGTTGCCTCCCAGTATAAGTCCCACCTTTACAGCTTTGAATCTTGGCTGTCAGTACAGAACTCAAAGCAGTGCACAGACTGCATTCAGCAAATCCAACCCCGAAACTGTGGTATTTCCAGGTCCCCTTTCTGAATCATGTCTCTAGCACAAGAGAACATCACTAGCTAGGAGTCTCTAACAAATGACAACTATCATGGGAGTTAAATTATTCCAAGATGTTTTCGTGGGGCATATTAAAAGGAGAACACGTGGAAAGCACTGTAGCTCCATAATAATTTAGGAACTTGAAAGGAAACTGCCTCAATCTCTTTACATCTCCCTCTAGAGAGAGATATAAAGATTAATAATATTTAATGAATAAGAATTAAATTAATGTGTCTCTTTAGCCAAGCTAAGATGTTTGACTTCCATGGGAGCAACTGCAGATGCAATGGATTATCCCAGAAGAAGCCTTTGAAGTCTACTATGGACCTGTTAGATCATGAGGAGCTTTTCAAGTCCATGTGTTAAGCGAAGTTAACCAAAAACCCATGGAAAGATAACCACACTTCACATCTAGACTCATGGAAACTCTTGTCCTGGTGGGATAAGATCTGCACTGTTCCCAGCACTTTGCTTCTCTTCAGATTTGTTGTTTTGGCAGAGACTGGTCCAGGTGAAGGAAAATCACTTTTCTGCATTGCCACTGCACCAAAACCAACACATTAAATGACGAGGGAGATTAAAAATGTTCCTGAGAGCGTATTTAAAGCTCTTCAGCTGCCGTTTTGTTTATAAGAATACTTTACACATTTCAAAGGGGAAACAGCTCTGAAAGGCCCAGTTCTTATTTTTCTTATTTACTACTGAGATAAGTGCCTTATTTTAGGATATAAATCCGTGTGTGAACAACCTCAATAAAGACACATGGTGTTAGATCTGTACAGCGTGATCTCTCTTGTGTCTTTGTTGGAATTTTCCTGACTTTCTCACAATCTACTCTACAGAAATGACCTATTTTTCTCTTCCTTTCCTTTTCCTCATCCAGCTGTGCACCAGAAGTAAAGGAGCTAATGACCAGTGGTTATGGGTTATGTATATCACCTGTAGGGTGTAGATATGCATCCTATAAAGGTACCCTTTGTGGTAACACACAGAGGTTTGGGGATGACCAGCTAATCTTTGACCATTCCAGTTTTGTGTTCACTAGATTATCTCTCCCGTCTTAATATTTCAGATAGCTTCTATAAGCCTGGGATGCATTCAGAAGGTGACATCCATGTGAAAACTCAAGAAAGGTGTGTCAGGTGCGATGATGTCTTTGTCTTTAAACGTTTTACTGAAATATATGACAGCAGGTGCAAGAGTACCATCTCACATAAATAAGGGGAAAGTTCCTGATCCAGGTCTACATGTTCCTTTTTTCTTCTCCAGGAAATGTCATGTCTTTCTGATGAAGCCAGAGGAGTGAGAAATTAATTTGTATAGTTCACATTCAATTGCCTTTAAAGGCATTTCTTTTTTGGAAAAAATTCACAGCAGTCTGAAAACCTGCTTTCATAATAGTGCGTAAAAATTCAAAAAGAACCTCTCCCAGCCTTTGTCTGATGAGTTACTACAAGGTTTAATTCAAAGCTCATTGCTGCTAATGAAAGCTCTTCTGTGAACTTTAATGCATGCTGGGTTGACTTCATGGGTCTCACTGGCATCATATGAAGAAATTTAAATCGTTCATGTCAATGATCCTTGTTAATGATTTACATCATGATAGGCAGCAAATGCAAAGCATAAATCCCTTAACAAATTTTTTTTTCTAGTATAGAATCACAAAATCATAGAATGGTTTGTGTTGGAAGGGACCTTAAAGCTCATCCATTTCCAAACCCCCTGCCATGGGCAGGGACACCTTTCACCAACCCTGGTTGCTCCAAGCCCCATCCAACTTGGCCTTGGACACTTCCAGGGATGGGGCAGCCACAGCTTCTCTGGGAAACCTGTGCCAGGACCTCACCACCCTCACAGGGAAGAATTCCTTCCTAATATCCCATCTAACCCTGCTCTCTGGCAGTGGGAAGTCATTCTCCCCTGTCCTGTAAATAGTCTCTCTCTGTCTTTCTTGTAGCCCCTTCAGGTCCTGGAAAACCACAGTTAGGTCATCCCAGAGCTTTCTCTTCTCCAGGCTAAACAATCCCAGCTCTTTCAGCCTTTCCTTGTGTAAGAGGTGCTCCATCTCTCTGATCATCTTGTTGGCCTCATCTGGACTCACTTCTGTAGTCAATACTAAGATATTTCATAGGCAGATGGGCAAAACTCACAGTCTGGGAGATACATGGAACCAGATTATATCTCCCTGTTCAGACTGGTGATAAAAATGAGAGTGTAAAAACCACATATGTATTGATACTATTAACTGTGCATCAGAGCATTGCCATTAAGGAACTTACAAGGTCTTGATTTGTGTATTTTGTAACCCATTCAACAACCTCTCTTAACACTTATTACAAGCTGGTGTCTGGGAATATTTATCTAAGCATTATTTATTATTTAGGAGGGTTTGATGTACTTAAATATCTAAAGATTTTGTTCTTGGCGCATGTTTATGCCATTTATTTATTCCATTACTTCAGACCTAGAATAGCCTGCAAATTCATTTATTTGTAGGTGTTTAGCTTAATTTGGGAGGTTTGGTCCTCCCTGTTTGTTATTTACATGATACTAAAGGGTCCAGTCCAGATAGGTACTCTTAAAGGTGGTACAGCAATTGCTATGGACTTCACCAAATACAGTGCTTGAGAGTCCTTTTCCATGGTTTATTTTAGTTCTGGAGCTGTTAGGGGAGCTGTGGACGTGAAGTGACTTATTGAGCTGCAGTAACTCAATCACTGATGACTGGTCTCTTTCATATCTGAGTTCCTAGAAGATGCTTGGCATAATTTGAGAAACAATCAACTTTATGACATAATTATTTGGAAAAAAACGCATAATAAATGTTGGGGAAATGGAATATGTACTGTGTCTTAATGTGACTCAACAGTTTATTTAAACATACACACAGACGCTTGAAGTCTTCAGAGAGGAGCTCCAAGTCCTTACTTTTGGAGCTTCTGGAACAGAGGGATTTGGAGCCTAATCATCAGATTGGTACTGAATATAATTTGCAGAGCCTTCAGTTAGCTTGAGAGCTAATTTATGGTTAAATTAATTTTGATATCACCCACTTTCTCCCTGCAGATTTATGAAAAGTGGAAGTTGTGTGTTTCTTGCTGATTGTCTACCTTCTGTCTCTTCTGAAAACTTCAGTTTACAGACACATATTATATATTATAGCATAACAGCTGTAGTCAGGTGTTGTGGGTTTTGGTGTGCTTTAGGCTGCCCAAATAAATTTTTTTTAATAATTATTTTCTTTAAGGTAAGAAGACAGATAACAATTTCAGGCGACATTTACTTAACTTTAATCTGAAAGTAAGTTATTAAATCTGAAATTCATCACCAGAGACCTCTTTACAATGGATAAAAGTAAATTTATAAAGCCTGAATTACTTTTCTGACTAGGAATTTAACTTGACTTTAAAATGTTTTGCAAGGAATTATCTTATTTAGCATCATGTCTAGATTTTTCCATTTTGAATATTTTAGGAACTGTTCTATATGAATTTACTTTTAAATGTGTAGCAGACTAACTGGAGTTGAGACACATATCCTCAACCTAAAATAGCTGGATATGAAATAGTATCCTTTGCATTCTTTCACAGCTAAACAAGAGTAGTAAAATAAGGTAGTTTCCCAGTTCCTATCATCAAGAGGTATGCCAATGTGTGATAATGAAATAAATTTGGTGAGTTTATTGTTGTTGGTTTATGTTGCATTTTTTGTTTGTTTGTTTTTGTGGGTTTTTTTTGGGAGAGGGCGTTGGTGGGTTTTTTTGTGGTTTGTTTTTTTTGGGGAGTCTCGTTTCACTAAAGGTAAATGAGAAACTCAGTACCTGTGTCACCACTGCCCCTTTCTTCTACCTCCCGTCTTTTGAATATTTTCAATTTACCTTGATCTTTATTTTCATTACAATAGGAAAATATGTTTATGTTTAGGAATAACTTACACGTACAGTGGGGGAACACCTGGATTATGATCTTCTCCATATGGATTAAAAATTTTATTAAGAAAATATTTATCCCATAGACTTACTTTGGGAACAATTCTTCCTACCAAGTTATAAATCCATGATCTCCTCAACATGTTTGTCAGAACATTTGTCATCATATTTGGAAGTCTCTGCAAATTCTGTATGAACTTACATTATGTCTTTTGAACAGTGTGAAGACATTTTTCAGCCTAAGACAACATTTTTCTTGGTACCTAGTTACAAAAAATGTTGTGTTTAAGTAAGCATAAGCAGGACTAAAGGTGCACAGATAAAAACATTAATTCCTAAATTATGCCCTAACTGTTTTTGAAGCCTACAACTGCAGTAATGTGTGTGCTGCTTAATGACTAGCACTACAAAGGAAAAAGTCTAATTTAGACCTATCTTGGAAGGTCCTGAACAATTTATTTCTTTGACTGTGCTAATAATCTTGCATTGCTTGTCTTCACTGGTCTCTAACGGGTTTCTGTAAAATTGGAGATCTTTTGGGATGAAGCAGGAATCTGCCTGTTAGTGACTTCTCTTTCTAGCTGTTCTTCCAATGTATCTTTCCCTGAGATTTGACTTATTTCTGTCTCTATCAAGACCAACCGGCTCTCTGGTGTATAATTCCTTAGCAATTGTCTGAACACACTCTGAATTTCATTAGTGTCAGTGTAAGGGGCTCCAGACATCCCCAGGCATGGGGGGAGTTCAGTCCTCTGATTTTTAAGTATTCTGTATCAGTGAGTTAGATTTTCCTATTGCAAGTGAACAAAAGAAACATGAGAATTATGGACACCTGTTTGTGACACCTGTAACTAAAATAAACTTCTCCTCACTGAGATCCACTGAAGTCTTAGAGGTAAACTTTTATTCCCCCAAAAAGCATCCAGACAAAAGTCGTGTAGAAAACTGCAAACTTGCTGCTCATAATGTTTGAGACTTTCTACTGCTTTTGTGAGTGAAGCTTGAAGGTGGAAACCTGACAAATTTTGAAATATCACATTAGTACTAGTGTGATGCAATGCAATAACAGAAGTTCACTAGTAGTAGAATACGTTGGTTCTAAAAAACTCATTTTTTTTCTCTGAAATTAACAAAGTCATGATCAAGAGGCATTTTTCTAGTTTCATTTTGAAGTGTTAACAACTATTCAAGTATAACCTTCCCTCCCCCCACCCCCCAATACTAACATCTCTATTTATTTTAATGTTATACCTTTATCTTTAGCAAATGAAATGCTACCTTTACATTAAATGCTGCCTAAATGTGGCTTTTACTTACAGAAGTAGTAAGGACGAGAGAAGAAATTAAATTATGCTGTAGATTTTGATGTGCTTTATCTTAATAACCAATCAAACAGTTTTGTGATGCTTTGTGTGAACAAAGCCCCAAAGCCTGGTTTTCAAAAGTTTGGGGAAGCTTAAGTGCTTTGAAAATCAGGCAACTTTATTTAGGGGCTTGATTGAAGTTTCACTGCCTTTGGCAGCCTGACAGAGAGGTGCTGGTGTTGTGTCAGAATATCAAGCCAGTTATAAACACTTTCATACTCTCATCTTACCATGTGACAGTGTTCACTGGTTGTAATGACTGCTGCAGAACCTTCTTTCTTGGAAATCAGTTGCTGCTGGAAAGCAATTACCACGAGTAGATGGAGTCAATTAGCACAAGGGATGGAGGTGTTTGAGCTGTGAGACGCTGGATCATGCAAATTCCATGACACATGGTGCTTATTACTCTACACCACCAAATATCCTCATGCCACAAAATAAACCTGTGTGGTATGGGAGCTGTTGTTATCCAGATCAAGATGATGAAACAGGGGTCCCTGCCCTGGTGTTTGTATCTCCTGCTCCTGGTATTTCTCATTTTTGCTTTAGAAGGGACCACATGTTGCATCTTCATTATTTTAAATTTGCTGACAATAGAACAGGGATGTAGTTATGTGTTTTGCTGGAATTTTTTATTAGGGTAGACTCTAGAACCTGTAGCATAAGACAAATCCCTAATATCAAATTAAATAGCACACCTAATGTAGATGTGCTAACTTATGTTCTGTGATACTATAGGATTTAATCAGAAATATGACTTCAAGTTTGTGGAGAAGGTTTCTTATTACTCAGTCTCACAGAACCAGGTCTTTGCACTTCTGAGCATCCCACAGTTTCAACAACAACTGGCCTGTGGATGATTTCTCAACCAAGCATTACAGAAATTAGAGAGAGTCCTTAAGTGTACATTTAAAAGCACAAGCTAAAGTAAAATCTGCAGCAGTTTAATTGCCTTGCCATTTTTATGTCAGATTTTCTACCCAGTGGTGCAATCTGTTTCTTAAAATAATGAGTTTTAGTGGAAAATGTAGGTTAATCCTGAGAGGTAAGTAGTGCTCATTTGTCAGACAAATGAAGTTCATGGTCTGAATAGCTATTTTGGATTGAGTTATGATGTTGTATATTACTTTCATTAAACACAGAATGCTTTTTTTTTTCCTTCTTCCAAGTTAAATCTTTTGACCACATTAATTTTATCCTTGATGGCCTGTAGTTCCCAGCAAGAACTGTACTGATATTTTGACAAATACCACTGTTACACTGTTTTTTATTAGGATAATTGCCACCTCTCCACCAGTTATGCAGATAGAATGAACCTTACTGCAATCACTTTTCCATCAAACTCCAGTTGGAAAATATAAATTTGCTACAGTGGTGTTGCTACAGTGTTGCCACAGTTTAGACCTACACCTCTATAAAGCTCTTCAGAAAAAAATGCAGCTATTGTGTTAAGTATATAAAAGACAGTGAAGTGTGGTTGATAAATTCTAATTAGCAAGCCAAATGTTGAAGTTAAAGATAAATTTATATAGATAATAAATATTTTATATATATTTGTCATAGAATTATAGTATTATTTAGGGTGGAAAAAACCTGTTTTGTTATATATATAATTTTATATATATTTATATTATTATATATATTTATATTATCTTAGGAACTGCTGGAGTTGGATGATTTGAAACTTCTGAAACATGAAGTCTTCAACAAATATTATTCAAATAGGAACTCCCACTGCAACTGCATTTTCATAGCTCTTGATTTTTTATGCAACTTTGCTAATCTCTAGAAATTATGTTTGTTAGTCAGACCTCAATTCTTGATGAATTGCATTTCACACCTGATGTAAGAAATCATGCTGATCAGGAACATTCAATCAGGCTGTGTCACAGCAATTCTCCAGATACATCGAGATACCAAGATGCATTACACCAGGTGGTTTTTTTTTGAAGGTGAGTGGCGAAATGAACACTGAGCTTTATTTTCTCTCTGATCTCCAGTAGGTGCAGTTTCAGGCTGAGGTATGGTGGATATGGCTGGATGTGACTCAGGTAAAATTATGCCAAATAAAGTCAGCAATCCTGTAGCTCAGAGGCGTTTTTCCCAGATTTTCAGGCCAATACAAGAAGGGTACATTGCCAAATGGATAGACTTCACCTCTCCCTGCATGAATGCTTTAGTTTTGGAGGTTTATTCACACTTTAATGTAGCCTTAAAACACAGGCAACACAAAAACTTTAGGTAGAGTTCCTGGAAGTGTTTAAGCATTGAATTTTAATGGTAAGACTTTTTCAGATAGCTGAGCCAAGTGATTATCGCGTTGTGACATTACTGAGTGGTGGAGGGTGACATCAGCTTGTGCATTCTGACATCACTGGGAGGTGGATTGTGACCTCATGTCCCTCATTCTCTGTAAGTTCATGTGGACACTGGGGTCGCTATGAGTTCCTGAGCTGGGACGCTGCAGTAAGGAGCAGCCATGGCCTCAGGGAGGGAGTGGAGCTGCCCTATCTGCTGCAATGCCCTGGATAATGTTGCCTACTCAATGCCCTGTCGCCACCAATTCTGTCTGGGCTGCATCATGCGCTGGCTGCGGGGGAACCGCGCATGCCCACTCTGCAGAAGACCCATCTCCACCATCAGCTTCTCGGAGCAGGAGGGAAACTGCCTGCACTGTGTCACCAGACTCTCCAGAGAGCAACCCGAGGCCAGCAGCGGCCAGATAGGGAATGTAAATACTTATGGTCCTGGAGCATCCTCAAAGGGGACACTGTCCCCAGCTGGGCAGGGGCCTGCAGGGCCAGAGGCCGTGGGTGGCATCCTGCCTGAGCTCTGGGCAGAGCTTTTCCGGAGGCGATGGACCCTCTTGGATCCCGTGCGGTCCTGGCTGCAGCAGAGGCTGGAGAGGATATACAGGGACAAGTGGTGGCAGGTAAAGACTGCCGAAAGCAGTGTCCTGCTTGCCCTCTGCATCTTCGGGCCAAACAGGGATGTGCTGGTGCAGAGGCTGCAGCCTCGCCTCCAGGAACACACCGCCCCACTGATCCATGGCATCCTTGGCATCATTGAGACTCAGTGCAGCCAGGAGGTCTGGAGGCTGCGCCACTCCCACAGTGCCAGGGAGGAGGATGAGAGCCCTGGGGACAGCTCTGCCTTCCAGGGGTGCACTCCTACCTCCAGCAGCCCCCCACATTCCAGCATGGAGGAGGAAGCCAGCATGTCAGAAGATGCTCTCCAGGGGAGTCCCGTCTGGCCCCCATCTGCACCTGTTCATGCTGAGCAGGAGCAACCCTAGAAGGGATTGGCAGATGTGACAGTGGCCGCAGGTCTGGTCTGGGCAGGGAACACTCACCCATGACATCCCAGTGACCCTGAAATTGGAGGATCCCTGGGCACCGCCAACGGCACCAAGTGATGTCTTGGTAGTTTGCTGTAGCACATCTTTAGTTAAGAAGATGAAAATAAATGTCTTAATGTTCCTTTACAGTCACTGGGTATTGCTTCTGTTACCAAGTCCTCCAAAATCACTGGGATAAAGAAAACCCTCTAACACTGTATTTTTAGTGTTGGCGAGTGAGGAATTACTTTACTGTTGGTTGGGAGGTGTGTGATTGACAAAGTCCTGATCTCCACACAGAAGATGAATCAAAACTTTTTCACCTATTTATACATTGTTAGCAAACAAATAATTTAATGTTCTTTTGGTTCTAAATTACATAATTCTTTCATTAATTAGTATTCTATCCTCTATTGGTTATTGATTTCTCACTGTCTATGTAAATTACTACATATTTGTAAATACGTAAAATACTCCATATTTTTAGTATTTTTTTCCTCCAGTAGGGACTTTCCAAAACATATGCTGAGTCTTCTGTCTCTTCTGGTTTCTGCAAACTGTCCTTGCAATCCATAAATTCTGCATTCCAGATGTCCAACTTCAACAATACATCTTTCTCTCTCAGGCTTTGTTCATTGAAGAAGATCACAGTTAATTTATCAAAACTTAAAATTTCAGTAATTTTACCAAGCCGTGTTCCCACAAAAGAGGCTTATGACAACCTTGCTAAATACTGGCCAACAGTAATTTAAGAATAATTATTTAGAATTAATAAATCATCATCATGGCTAGGCTTCGGGAATGAAGATTTGGGAAAGACTCTACCCACATTTGCTACAAGCATGCTGGTGGCTAAAGAGACCAACATGAGATAGACAAGTCCAGTTGCAAAAGGCACAGCAGAAAGACTCCTTGGATGGTGTATTCTGCAAGACACGGTTCTTTCTGCATTGACTTTTCTCCTCAAGAGTGATCCTGTGTGCGTTCTCAAAGGAAGCAGCAGTGTTATAGATGGTGTGTCTCCAGGCCTCCCGATTGGAGGCCAGAGTAGACCAGTGATGAAGATCAATCTGGCCAAGGCTGAGATGTTGGTTCAGGGAGTCCTTGTATCTCCTCTTTGGGGCTCCTCTCATGCGGCAGCAAGTGGCAAGTTCACCACAGAGCACGATCTTAGGGAGGCAGGAGTCCTTCATCCTTGAGACATGCCCTGCCCAACGCAGCTGTGTTCTCAGCAACATGGCCTCAATACTCATAACCACTGCCTGTTCTAGAACAGATGTATTGGTCACATAATCTGATCAGTGGATGTTTAGGATTGTACGAAGGCAGCGTTGATGGAAGCGTTCTGGGAGTCGCAGGTGGTGGTGGTAAATGACCCATGATTTGGACCCATATAAAAGAGTAGAGAGCACAATGGCTCTGTAAACACTGATCTTTGTACTTTTCTTCAGGTGTTTATTTCGCCAAACTCTTTTATGGAGTCTTCCGAAAGCACTGTATGCCTTTGTCTATCTCTCCATCAATCTTACCGTCCGAGGAGATGAGGCTACCCAGGTAATTAAACTGCTGGACTGATCTGAGCTCTGATTCGTCAGTGGTGATATGGGGATTCTGGAAGACTTCCTGAGGTGCAGGTTGATAGAAAACTTCTGCCTTCTTTAAGTTGACTTCCAGCCCAAAGAGCTCAGGAGCCTCTGCAAAGCAGGATGTTAAACATTGCAGAGCTACTTCTGTGTGAGCGACGAGGGCATCATCAGCAGCATAAAGCAGCTCCCAGACAAGATGGTTTAAGGTCTTAGTGTGGGCCTTCAGTCACCTTAGGTTGAATAGGCTTCCATCAGTACGATATCGAATGTAGATGCCATCTTCTTCATTGAGGTCTGCCATGGCCCTTTGGAGCACCATGCTGAAAAAGATTGTGAGTAGGGTTGGTGCAAGAATGCAACCTTGTTTCACACCATTGGTTATTAGAAAGGGCTCATAAAGTGTGTCGCCATATCTGAGTTGGCCGTGCTGATCCTCATGAAGTAAGACGATCATTTTGAGGAACTTGGGGGAACATCCTAAACATTCCAAAACCTGCCATAGATCTTTTCTACTCATAGTATTGAAAGCATTGGTGAGATCAACACAGGTTACATAGAGACGTTTGTTCTGTTCCCTACACTTCTCTTGCAGTTGTCTGAGAACAAATACCATGTCTGTGGTACTACTGTTGCCTCTGAAACCACATTGGCTTTCAGGTAGAATTCCTTCTGCTATAGTGGGTATTAATCTGTTCAAGAGTATTCTTGCCAGGATTTTGCCAGCAATGGAGAGCAGAGTAATGCTGGTAATTTGAACAGTCTGATTTATCTCCTTTCTTATACAAAGTGATGATGATTGCGTCACTAAGATCTGATGGTAGTTCGCCTAGTTCCCAACAGCACACCATGAATGTTGTAGACGGCGGGATAAAGACACACACGACCACAGAATTGATCCATACTTATCCAATTTTATTGCTGCGTACTTTGTGCTTATAAAGGTTTAATAATTAGCCTCATACATATTACAAAAGCTAAGCTCATCATTGGCTTCTGATTACCTAAAACATATTTGCACAAATGCTGTGTGAATGCTGTTTTGTTTCATACTCTTATAGTTACTTGTTTGCTATTTGCTCTGCTTTCCCATCCGCTTTATTCTATTCTTCTGTCACGTATGCAGTTTCACAGATACAGTGACCTTCCAATAGTTTTCCCTTACCATGGGACCAGAGCTATAGCATCTTTCTCGTGTCCTCTTTCTATCAACCACCTTTCTGTGATACTCCCAACACATGAACTCATGAAATTTGTGAAATTTTCCAGACTTCAGGTGGAATTCCATCAACCCCAGCTGCCTTGCCAATTTTCACCTGCTGTATGGCCTTAAGAGTTTCTCTCATAGTAGGGGCAATGTCCAATTCATTCTTCACCGGTTGTTGTGTAATGTACTGAATTGCTGAGTCTTGGACTACACGGTTGGTACTGAAAGGAGTCTGAAAGTGTTCAGACCATTGATTCAGAATGGAGATTTTATCTGTGAGAAGCATTTGACCATCTGCGCTGAGTAGAGGGCTTTGGACCTGGTATGTAGACCCATATGCTGTTTTCAAGGCCTCATAGAATCCTCTGTAATCACCCATATTTATGCATAATTGAATTGTTCCTGCTAGATTGATCCATCACTTGTTCTGGATGTCACAGAGTTTCTGTTAGAGCTTGCTGCATGCAAGATGAAAGGCTGGTTTTCTTACATGACAAGATGGCTGAGTAAGGTGTGCTTGGTGAGCAGTTCTCTTCTTCGTCAACAATTCCTGGATCTCTTGATTGTTTTCATCAAACCAGTCCTTGTTCTTCTTGAAGGAGAATCCTAAGGATTCTTCAGAGGACTGCAGGATGCTATTTTTAATATGTTGTCGAAGTGTTTCAGGAGATGGAATGATCTTCGAGTTAGTTTGCAGATTTGCCTGAAAGCTCTCTCACTGTACCTGTTTGAAGATTGTTAACTTGGAGTCTCCTCCTTGGAATACCGCCCCTTTTAGGTTTGAACTTAAGGTTGAAGTTAAGTTTACAGCGCGCAGGTCGATGGTCTGTTTGGCATTCTGCACTGGGCATCACGCAGGTATGACGAACATTGCGAACATCACTCTGTCGCACCAAGACATAATAAATGAGGTACCAATGCTTGGATCTAGGACACATCCAGGTTGTCTTCAAACTATTTTTCTGCTGAAAGATAGTGTTGGTGATGGTGAGCTGCTGCTCTGCACAAAACTCTAGCAGAAGGTGACCATTATTGTTGCAGTTTCCAACACCATGCTTACCTAATACTCCTTTCCAGGCTTCAAAGTTCTTTCCAACTCTGACGTTGAAATTACCAAGGATAATGATCTTATTATCTGCAGGAACCTTTTGGATAAGGCGGTGCGGGTTGGTGTAGAATTTATGTTTTTTGGCAGGGTCAGCTTGGAGAGTTGGGGCATATATACTAAAGAGAACATCATGTTGCTTTTTGTGTAGTGGAAGGTATAAGGAGATAATATGATCAGAATGACCTGTCAGCAGATTTTCAAGTTTAGGGACAATGGAGTTTTTAATCATGAAGCCAACTCCTGAAAGATGACTTTCAGTTCTGGGTTTACCTGACCAGAAGAGTGTGTAACCGGCACCACATTCTCTAAGGCTGCCTTCCTCGTGGAGATGAACTTCACTGAGAGCAGCAATGTCGATGTTGAGATGTGACAGTTCATGGGCAGTTAGAGCAGAACGACACTCAGGATGTCCACTACCCACAGTATCAAGCATGTTTCTGATGTTCCAGCATGCTAGAGTTAATTTGGGTGCACCTTTGAAGGCGGGTGTATGCCTTTGTCTCTTAATCTTTGTTTGACCGCATTAGAAAATGCCCACTGGCTGCGGTTAACCAACCGGATAAAGGGTGGAGATGAGCTTTGGTTAGGCCACCTTTTCTAGGCCCCTCTCTGAAAGCAAGCAGTGGTCTCCTTGAAAAAGGCTGCTTGGTCATTCAGGATGCTGTCGAAATAGACTGTTGTCTCTGGGGTCAGTCTCAAGCGACCAATATCCCGAACCGCATGCATGCAGGGTTGGGTCTGTGGCTTCCAGTGCACCTTTCACCTGCCATTTTGTCCCTCGCCTGTCGCTACAGGGCTTTACAAGCGTGGATATATCCTTTGAGCCTGCACAATGGATTTTTTAGGTGAGACGCAGTATGCATGGAACTGGACCCACCCTTTAATCCTAAGGGTCATCTGCCAGGGCCGAGTGAGCTTGGACAGTGACGGCGAGCTTCTCAGGACGTACGTTTAATTAGAGTGTCCTTCTCTTAGATGGATGGCCTTACAGGGCTAAGTGAACTCCATATGCCTGGGAGAATTAATAAATACTTATATTTATACACACTATTTATAATTAATATATATTGGTCATGGTTAATTAAAGGTTGGATGGCATTCAGAGACAGGAGAGGTGTTTGCATCCTCTGTAAAGATTTCTCTTGTATTTTCAGCTCTCTCTGTTGGAGTACAAATGTGTTTTATTGTCTAGTTACTAAAACAAGCAAAAAAGGTAAGTGATGAGGAAGCAAAAATAACATCTTTGAAAATGCATTATTTTTCCATCTGCTGGGGACCCCAGTTCTGTGTGTGCGTTTTTTCTCTCCTGGTTTCCCTTACAAATATCAGTTCTGTGGCTTCATGCCTACAGTTTTTCTCCTCTAAACTATATTTTTTACTTATATTCTAAATTGGGAGAAGTGAGTTAATGTAAGGAAATGTTCAAATGAAGACTAGCTTCTTTGAAGTTCAGCAACTAGCTTCATACAACATTAAATTACTGTCAGTGAAGATCTTCTTCTGTCATATGTTTTCACTGTGGTGATGCATTTTAAAGCAGATTTAGTGTCCTACCACAGCAAGACAGCTATTACAATATTTCTTCAGCTGATTAAATGGACTACTTTTGAATATATGAATGCTACAAGGAGTTACCCTTTGCTGCCATCTAAAAATTTCTTCTATATTCTGCACTATTTTTGTATATTCTAAAGCAAAAGACCTTAATTTAAATGTTGGTAAATTCGGTGATTTGTGGTCTCTAATCGGAGAAGGATCTTATAATCAAAATTGGCTTTCTAAATCAACATGTCTATTTACCAAAAACAAACAAACAAGGAAGCCCTCAAACCTTAAAAATGGCCATTAAGAAATGACAGTGTGTTTGCTCGTTTCCTCCTCCAAAGAACTTTTTTTTTTGATTTCTTTATCATCTACCTAAGAACTGCAGTTTCTATCCAGCTTAGCCAACCTAGAATGGCAACTGCTGAATGAAAAAAATGAGGTCTTTCAAGAAGTGAAGATAAAAACTTGTCTGCAGTCACACAAAAACAATAGGAAGAAACAAATTCATTAACATGGGAAGTTCAAGGTATATTTGGGATAATCTGCCATCGTGTGATAAAAATACTCTTCCCCAAGTGGAAGAGCAGAGGCAGTGATACTATTTCTCTCTGAGATTTTGGGAGCAGAAGTTGTTCCACAGCCACCAAAGCAATATAGGTCTTAGAACTGATGGGCGAAAAGTATTTTTATTTCAATTTTTCCAGAAAGTGTCCTCTACACTCGAGTCCCTGCCTTTAATAACTTGAGAGGATCAAGTGGTCCTCCTACCATATCTGTTTAAGGAATCATGTGCTACTAGAAGATTGGGCAAACTTTGTAGGCATGTTTGGTAAAAAGTAGAACTTACAACACCTACAATTGTCAGAATTGTAATCAATATTACAAACATGTTTACAAGACATTGCAAGAGACTTAGAGCATTTCACACTCGCTTACTCATTATTGTTCTCATGATGTTTTAAAAATAAAAGGCATCTTTCAATTTCTTTATCAGGACTCCAAAAATTTTAATGCAGGCCATTGGAAGACTGTATTGACGTGGCAATTGAAGACATGGATTTCCCATGATAGTAAAAGCAAAGACGTTTATTATTTATTTCTTTACAACTTTTACACAATAAGTTGCAATTGTTCATTAAATCTGTGAGTCCTTGCTGTTAGATACAATATTATAATTTTGTTACCTATTAGCAACATTAGTTCCTTCTGTCCTTTGTTCAAGTTCCTCTATCTGCCCTGGGGAACTGCTCCTCCTTACTTTTCCCATGGCTTCTGTCCCACCAGTGTCACAATGTCCATTTCTTGCTTTTTTTCCCATATCAGAAATCTCTACATATTGAGAAGAAGCCGTTAAGTTCTTTGAACCTTGATTTTTATGTGTATTCCAAGCAGAACACATGAAATTAAATTTTAAGTAGTATTTATGGAGAAGTGGTAAATTCAAATCTCAGCACTGGCATTATTGAGGTAGATGAATAGGCTTTTTATAGGTCTCTTTGAAATTTGAAAATGAACTTATCTGCTTGTAGAGTCTTGCCTTGGTCAAATATATGGCTCTTATTAAAGACATATTCTAATACATATACTTTTATTACCCATATGTTCACAGGAAGTCATTGAAAGATGAATCTATGTACTGTCTCCATAAAATCCTGCTTGAAAAAGGCTGAACAGTTAAAATGAACATTTTTATTAATCCTCAAATATGAGGCATTTGTGAAGATCGCCTAAGTAAGAACTTATTAAAGGCATTAATACAATGATCATATCATTACAATAAACTGAGAGAACTCCAGAATTTATCCAATTTCCTCTGTGTCCGCACAAATGGGCAAAGTTGCTAACAGAAGATGTGTGGAAGGAGAAAGAGTTGTTATCATATGATGCCACTAAAACACATTTAGTAAGACCTTCCCACTGAGACCTAAATCTCTGTACTCACTGTTCTTCTAGACAAGTCAATTTTCCAGTAACATTATGTCTGTATGAGCACGTCCCCAACTTTTTGTGGTAAACTGAACCCAATACAATATGAATTTTTTTTTTTTAAATCCTCTTCAACAGGTCTAAACAAGACCGTACAGGCATACATCAACATATTTGTGCAATCAGAATAGCATAATTCCTCTAGAAGTCAGAAACCTTAAAAGGTTCCTTGCACTAATTGGGAAAAATTTGTATGAAATCAATCAGTTTTCCCTGTTTATTTTTGTAGCTTCCATTAATTACAGGCAGCAAGGAACTTGTCTGGGAGTGATGGTCATGCATGCTTCCAAAGGTATTTCCAGAAATTAGGTTTGTATGAACTGGGAGGGCTCAGTGAATCTACTAATTTTCAGATATTAGCTGCATAAAATATATTCATCCTTCAGGAAGATTAAGAAAAAGAATATAGCCTGATGGCAAATATGCTACAAGCTTAACATTTCTTTTATTATTTTTCCTTTTCCTTCCTTTACTTTAGAACAGCCAAGATTGATTAAAACTAAAGGTTAAGAGTAAATTTTCTCCTATGTCTCTAAAAATACCGACAGTTAATATCAGGGATAAATCAGATTTCTGACAAATTTGCATCCTGTGAGTTTTTACATTTTGCCTTGCTTTGTACACCTGGGCCATTAAAAAGAGCATTATGTGACCAAGGAAAACCTCAGCGCTGTGCAGAGTCCCTGAATTTCAAAGCACGATCTTCAAAATCCACCTTCTTGATGCTACAGACCAGTTGTGATGCTGTTTGACAGTTACAATGGTAGCCTGGTGGTGTTGGGAAAAACACAGTTCAGTTACCTGAACAGATAAAGATGTTCCTAAAAAATCTCAGACAAAACGAACACATTTCATCCATTAAAAATTCTCAAAAGGACAAGTGTATTTGAAATATGAATAAAGTATTTATTCGACTCCATGTGATTCCTTTGTCTGGTTGTAGGCTCCAGCCTAATTTGAAAGAGGAAGGATAAAGAAGGAACAATCTGAAAAGCAATGATTCATTCAGTGATCAACTTGTTCCTCTTATTCATGCCCACTACATGCTACAGCACACATGCTGCACCACCTATGTAATTCAATTTTTATGACATGACAGAAGTAGTGGATTCTTCTTCTTTCTTTTTCTTTTTCTTTTTTTCCCCTCTACAAATGTGTATTCGTGGCTGAAAGTTCAACATGATGTCTTGTCTTGAATTACAAGACCAAAGACCCTGAAATGTCAGTGGGTTTGGAATATTTTACTGCAGTATTTTTTTTCCTCAATGTCAATTGCTGATAGACACTTCTGGTCTTCTAGAGGTGAGTGAATACCTCACAGTCATTTCCTCATCTAACAGCTTTTCTCTCTCACTTTGTGAACTGTTTGCAGATGAATGAATTACCAAATCAAACAGAAAAATTTGGTGTAGTCCTGCAAGTTAAAATAATTGCAGCTTTGCTGGACAGGAAGCAAGCAGGAAGGATCTGTGTAGCTCAAGCAATTTATAGTGCTTTGGACTTCTAATATAACATAACATAATATAATACAATAATATATATATAGTAGTTCTTGGTGGTGATATGCCAAATTTCCTGGAGCACCTATCAATGAACCATAAATGTCTTATTCACTGGATTTGACAGAAAAGGGAAAATTAGACACATTTATTTATTAAATATATAATATTTACTATGTAGCTGTATTTCAAGGTGTATTTTCCAAAGTTGGGTGGGAGTTGGATGAAATGTCCCCACACCACAAGGTTAAATGGTTAGCTCTCCTCTCCTCTGACATATACAGTGGAAAAGAAAAGAGGTCCTATCAAGGAAAGTTGTTCATGGGGTAACAAAAAACGGGACTGGAAACCAAGATGATCTCACGAGGTCACCTAGTCAAGGTTCTGGCCCCAATTAAAGCTAAACCATTCCGGACAGATATTTGTCTAGCTCTTATTTTTCTCATCCCAGCTTTTCTTCTCTGACTGATCTTACTCTTTTATGAATCAGGGACTATCAAGTCTCCATAAAAGATTAAAAGTTCTCTTTGAATAAGAGACTGTATAATGTAGAGACAAATTGTACAACAGGCAAGTGAGAATTTCAGAAGACAAAAATGTCTGACCTAGAAACTGCTGTCATTAAAGGTCTTCTTTGAAATGAATTTGTGATTAAATAAATATACACTACAGCATACACTGAGATTTTAATAATCTCTAATAAAATCAAAATAAATTTAAAAAAATCAGTTGTACCCCAAATGGTACTAATAATGTGTATCACGTCCTCTACAAACCCCACAGGAATAAATAGTTAATGCTTACTAAATGAAACCCTCAGCTGAAAGGCATCATAAAATGCATATTATGACTACTAGAAAGAATATATATATAGCCATTTTCCAAATAATATTGTTATAACTGCCTTAATGAGTATGGGGTTTGTGCTTTACGTGTCTGGCTTTTGACTTACTTACAGATGGTCTCTTCCAAATCTAGAAAATCTTTTCCTGATGCCTATTGCAGCCTGGGAAACATTAGACCTCCAGCATATGCTGCAAAGCAACATGAGAGCTATGCAGACTTCCTGGGATTATGTATGTCCCTTGCCAGTGGTGCATTAAGGGTCAGTCAAAGAGTGCATTGTACCTGGAACCTTGCAAAAGTTGAAGGGATGCTGCAGAGGGCACTATATACCAAGAAAATTAAAATAGGCACAAGACTGGGGTTAAAGAGTGAACCATTCTTATAAAAACACTTAGGTTGCTTTGATACATCTATTTTTTACCCATTTTAATCAGATATGAAAACAAAAACTCACCCCAACACCAATGAAATGACTGAACTAGATAAATTGGTCAAGCTCACTGTTTTAATGCTCTCAGAGAAGATGAACATATCACTCTCTGTCAGCACACAGGGTATTTCATATGCTAATTTAAACACAGCCAGCCTGCTACCAATAATATGCATATTATAAACCCACTGATGGATGTTACAAAACAGATAAACTCAAAATTTTTCATGGGAATCAGATGGGAGGTGGGAAAATACCAGGTGAGAGAATGAAAATGTGTTGTAAGACATAGAACTCTCAATATCAGTTTCTCCCAGTATTCCAGTCACAGCCTGGCTGCATATTTCATGACAGTAGGTAGCTTTAAAAATTATTTATGAGACTTGCAGAACACTTAGTGTACCAAAGAAAGGACAAATCCCTTCTGCTCAGTATACACTTATGCTAAATTCTCACTGGTTTGTAGTGAGTTTAAGATGAAGCTTCTCCTTTCTGAGGAAAGTAATGCAAATGTAATATCAATAAGTGTGAGGTGTTTGGTGCTTCACCTTGCACAGGGCTGGGAAATAGTTTTCTCTTTCAGTTGTGCCACAGCAATGCAAGATACCCCATTTCATCAGCAGGAACTGTTTCCAGCAGTGTTTTGGTGGGTTATTGCTTGGTTGAATTAAAAATGCTGGAAAGATGAAATCAGATCAATTTTGCAAGTGTTAGTTTGAAAGGAACTTTTGTCTCTCAGTCAGGTTACATTGGTCAGATCTTTCGCTATTGTTGATAAACTCTGAGATTTGATCTTAATCTGGAGACAAGTAGACCCTCTGCCTTGGAATGTTTCCATTACATTAATCAGGAAAATCCGAATGTTGATCCAGTCACAAAACATCACCTCCACAGTGGATTTCCAACTCATATAGTTTGTCATGTTCTGTTAACGGGAGTAATTCAGCCCTTGAGCAAAAGAAGTCAACACAAAATCATATTGATGTGTTACTGGAGCACAACATAAGTTCCTCATGCCTTGCAAAAATTTACTACATCTTGTTCATCCCCACTCCATCAAACACAGGTATCTACCACATAGGTTATTCAGTCTCTTTTTTGTTTCGTGTTATATGAAGATAATAAAGTGTTATATGCTACTCTTTATATGCAGGTCTACAGTGATTTAAATAGTATTAAAAAAAAAAGGTCAAACTGCCTGGGAAATTTGTTTGTCTTTATAAGAAAGATCATCTAATTATAAAATCATAGAAAAATTTGGGTTGGAAGGGACCTTAAAGACCATCCAGTGCCACCTCCTGCCTTGGGCAGGGGCACCTTCCACTAGACCAAGTGGCTTCAAGCCCCGTTTAACCTGGCCTTGGACACTTTCAGGGATCCAGGGGCAAACACAGTTACTCTGGGCAACGTGTTCCTGCCTGGAATAATCAACCTGTTCCAAATAAGTTGATCTGCCTCTGATGAGGAAAGGGTTTCCTTTTTGAATGCTATAAATAGCAATAAAAAATTTTGATGTACTGTATTGTTAGAGTCAATTATGTCTACATTTAAGAATGTTTTCAGCAAATCCTTTTGACACTAACAATGGTATAAACATGGAAATGATAAAACAGTAAGCTGATTCCTAAACATTGAAATAAAAGACCCTAAGCACGTAAAATTGATAAATAAGTCTGTGCAATTATTAATTTTTCCATATGTACTGTAGAGGAATGGTTGCTTTGCAGCTTCTTGCAGGATAAAAGGTTTCATATAGTTTATCTTGTTGAATGACAGACACACTCCACTGGCCACTGCTGTTTTGAGGCAGATCTCCTTGTTCTCTAAGTCAACACTATAATGAACAGCAGTGAATTCTCCTGAGTGAGTAGAGCACATTCTTTTTGTTGTGTTGTGCTCTCTGTGCAGCGTGTGCTGCCACAAGCTTCAGGTAGGATCCTTGGTACAGGCAAACCATTTCTTTATGTGAAGTGGAAGTCCAAGACTAACAACAAGGATATAAACCAAGTTTAAAATAAAAAGTAGCAACTCAGTGTTTCAGTGGCCTGCAAATGGCATGATAATGTCTTTAAAAAGGAAATGTTAGTTAATGTAGCTCAGTACGGAGCCCAGGACAAGATTAGATTCTCTGAAAGACCAGTAATAACCTTTAAACCAGGTACCAAGATTGTTTCCTATGTTTTTATTAAATTAAACTTGTGGTAGAAGGCACAAGAGAGATGACACAAAATCTAGCCATAAATAATTTCTTACAACCATTTGTCTTCTACTGCAGTCAGGTTTGCTGTGACAAAACCACAAAATATCATCTTTTATTGCCTGTAAAAGCAGCTTCAACACATTCACTAGTTCCTGATCTGATTCCACCCCTGGAGTTAAGAGAATCCATTTTTCTACTTTCAATGAGTAATGAAGCATGATCTTACAGAGGAATCTGTGTGATTCTTTGTGAATTGTATCAAGAGAAGCTTTTTATGAATATTTTTTGAGTAACTTGAATCTACAAATAGATTTTTTTTTGTAGAATCTCTCAAGCCGTACAGCCACCTTCAGCATATCTGCTTCCACAGAGCAAAAACCACTCAAATTTATTTTATTTTGGCTTATTGTTACCCACAACTGTTCTTTGAGTGTTGAACTTTCTGCCTTAGCTATTAAGCATGGCAAATGGGTTGGATTGGCAAAGGGAGGTCTTGGCACTCTGTGACACTCTGGCCCAAACCTGCACCGGATATATGCAGGCTGCAGTTTGTGAAATAGAGTTGCAACTTCTTCTTGCAGGTCTTTGAAGTGGTTTCAATCACTCGATTTCAAGTCTTGCCTCAGATTTCTCCCCATCTTACATCCCTGTTCCTCACCTGTTAACCACACTTAAGGCTAAAAACATGAAAGGGAAGGATGTCATATAACACTATTTCCTTTTCTAAATAATCAGTGGTAATGTGGTAAGAGCTTATGAAAGAGAAATGTTTATGGATTATGTGACTGTATTGATGTACTACCGTCATATCCAATTGGGTAAGTGCTTTACTTCACATGCATAAATACAGCCAGAAGATACACCATCAGATGTTGTCACTGCAGCAACAGAAACAAATATTTTCTGGATAGTTTTGCCTTCGGAGAAAATAATTTTAACTGGAAATTAGTTTACCTGTATACTAAAAAACATAGAATTATGGAATGGTTTGGGTTGGAAAGGATTTTAAAGCTCATCTTGTTCTACCCCTGCCCTGGGCAGGGACACCTTCCACTAGCCCAGGTTGCTCCAAGACCTGTCCAACCTGGCCTTGGACACTTGCAGGGATGGGGCAGCCACAGCTTTTCTGGGAAACCTGATGTGATGGTTTCACTCTAGGCCTTCCTGGAGACCAGCTTGAAACCAGGAAGGAACTAGGAAGGTGAACACGGAAGTATTCCATGCTATTCCTTTACCTAACCAGAGGTATAAATAAAGCCAGCAGGAGGGACCTCACTTTCTTCCTTTCCAGCGAGGTTCGAGAGCAGTGGGTCCCTGTCTCGGTCTGGCTTATCTAGAGCTGAGGCCTGCAGTGACTGCTGTTATCTGCCATGCATGAGGGGAGAGTGCTGGGCCGTGTCTAGCCATCCTGTTTGTTCAAAGGGAAGTGGTGAGATTTTGCAAATTTACCTTCAGTTGGCTGGTTGACTTGTTTGGTCTTTGTCCCTTTTTGTCCTTTTCCCTTCTCCCTTCCCCTCTTCCCTTTTGGGGAGCTGTTTGGGATTTCTGGAGTTGTGGTGTATAGTATTCTCATTGTACATATCTGTCTTATATGAAAAATATATATATATATTTTTTACTATAGCTTTGGCTGCTTAAGTCGGGTTTTTTCTTCCCTCTCTGGGAAGCAGGTCCTTGTTGTCAAGTTTCGGGGACTTGGCAGGAAGCCAGATCGAAACTTGCACACCTGTGCCAGAGCCTTACCACCCTCACGGGAAAGGATTCCTTCCCAATATTCCTCTGTCAGTTTGAAGCCATTCCCCCTTGTCCTGTCACTCCAGACCTTGTAAACAGTCTCTCTCCATTTTTCTTGTAGCCCTTTTGGGCACTGTAAGGCCACAATTAGCTCACCCCAAAGCCTTCTCTTCTCCAAGCTGAACAATCCCAGCTCTCCCAGCCTTTCCTCACAGCAGAGCTGCTCCATCCCTCTGATCATCTTGGTGCCTCCTCTGGACTCGCTCCAGCAGCTTCATGTCCTTGCTGTGCTGGGCCCTCAGAGTTGGAGGCATCTTGGCATCTTAGACATGCATATTTTTTAACTAAAAAAAAAAATTATTCAGGAACACCATTGTAAACATGGAATTTGAATTTCTACTCAGGACAATGGTGTAACTTGTCTTTCCTGTTGTAGAACAAAATCTGTGCAACGGTACAGGCAGACCTGAAGATGTTCTCACCTACAGAGAGATTACAGATGAATTTTAACCATCAGTAGTTTCTGACATGGTACCTCTTCTCATTACATATCAGATCATCCAAGGGTGTCTCATAAAGCACAGCTGAAATGATGTGTACTCCTGCCATCCTCATCTAAATTACATGGGAGAATGACAATTCTTGCAGCTTTGTGTTGTTGGTTAAATTCCTTCCAAAAACCTTACAGGGACCCCTTCACCACCTCTTCAGACCGTTTCATGTGGTTGAGCAGCCACATTTCTAAAACTCAGGTGACTACAGATGCTGGATTTTAGGACTTCATCTTGAAGTAAGCACTTGGTAGAGCTTTTTGTTTTATTGGCTGGGATTTTTTCAAGCAACAGTGAGAGATTTTGTACTAGTGCTTTTAGCTTTGAAAGAGACTGTAGACTAGCAAATAGGAACTACAATCCAGTGGTGGATACACAAGTCTCAACCACTGGAGTTGAGACAAAGAAATGCCCCCCCCCCCCAAAATGGAGTCATATGAAGATTTCTTTGTGAAGCTGTCTGGTAAAGTGCTAGTTATTTTTAGATACAGAAAAAAAAAGTGCAATCAGTGGTTTGTTGTGTTTTTTTTCCTCTTTTTAGTCATGAATATCTTTCCAGCTAAATCTTGAAGTAAACAATGTTGTTTCAAATGAGAATGTCTGAAAACTTTGAGTGACAAAAACCCAGGGGTTTGTTGTGGAAACATATGTGCTCTTAAATCTTTGCTGCAGTGCTTTGTCATCAGCATCAGCTCTTCCACTGACAATATGTGGAATATCCCTGCATAGGATTTTTACATACTAGCTCCTTTAACTTTGTGCCATCTGCAGAGTTGAGCTAAAAGATACTCCCACTGAATGTGTACAAGTGAATCATAAAAAAACCTAAAAGCTATAGAAATGGGGTATTTTGTAAGTTTGAGTGTGGTAAACTTGCCTGTGTTATTCAGTGTGTCTGTAGAAAACCAATTTCCTTGCTCATTTTTTTTGCCTCCAGGTCTCTCTCAGGTACCTGTTACATAAACATAATTTTGTTTGCAGACAGCATGTGCTGTTAAGCAAAAACATGAACCTTTTTCAGACAATGACAAGGAAGAAATTTAATGTACTCAGAAATACCCAAAGGAACTTAAGAACTGGTCAATCTTGTAGTTACAACCTTCCTTATTTTGATGGCCAGGCACCATTTCCTTATGTGGGTTTTGAAGTCTTGTTTTAGTACATTGCCACTGTGACAACATGCTTTAAATTACCTGGTAGGCTGGAGTCTACTGAATAAAAATAGAAAATGAGCAAAAGAAATACTGTTGGGTGTTTGGGGTTTTGTTTTGGGGTTTTTTTGTGGGTTTTTTTTGTCTGTTTGTTTGTTTGTTTGTTTCTTTTGTTGGGGTTTTTATGGTTTTTATTAGTTTGCTTGTTTGAGTTTTTGTTTTGTTTTGTTTTTTTTTTTTTTCCCAGGTACTTGCAAACTAATGTGTTTCCCTGCAGGTTAGAAATAAAAAGCATCTTATTAAATCACATCATAAATGACCCATGTAGCACAGTTTATTTTACATTACCTAGGTAAGGAGGCACTGAGCCAAATAAATCAAAGTGAACAAGGCGATAATTGTTCCTCCTTTTATATCACCTAATATATCGGATTAATGAACAAACATGATTAAAGTCAGAATACTTCATTAGTAATAGGTTTTCCATTTATGGTTTTTTAGAGATATCAGGTTCACTGTGGAAGCCCTTTCCCCTGTATTTTCAAGCTGACATTTTGTATATTTGAAGAGGATAACGCTGTACTTGTAAAATAAGATCAAGCATAAAAAGCAGGTGGCTTTCTTTAGAGTAGAGATTTTATGAGTTGAATTTATTTTGGATTTTCTTGTTCATGAAAAATAATATATTCAGGAAGAGATCAAAATATCTCTTCAGTGCTTGCATTAAAAATTCTACAATTTTCTGGAGATTAAAGGCCACTATAATGTCTTTCTTTCATGTGCCAGCTAGTTTTATTGAAATAAATGGAAATACTAAAGGGAGGTTATATGGTGAATATGTTTCTTAACTGAACTGTGTACTAGGCCCATTACTCTTCAGTAGGATTAAGATTTCACAGAGTAGTAAATTAGATTTAATCATTACAACCTAAGTAAATGAAATAGCAATATGACCAAGAGTAGAAAAATGGACTTCATTATGATTAAAAATGCAAACCAAAGAGAAATATATCTTCATGGTCAAGATCAGCCATACCCTTCGCAGCTCTGAAACATGATCTAGTTTTTAAAGGTGCATCTGAAAGGATGAGTTGTTTAAGGCAATATTCCAGCCTGCTTGCATAGAAACAACCTTGCCAGGTCAGACCAGGGGTTCTCTTAGTGCAGTGTCCTGTCTCTGAGGTCAGCCAGCAGCAGACACACAAGAACATAAGAAATAGGAAATAATAGAATTATACAGAGATACTAAATACGGAATTATATGTAGGTCCTTGCCTAGGATGCCTCCCCATGCCTTTTTGTCTTATAGTCCTGAGTTCACATTGTGTTTAGACCATGTACCTGATCTCTTTGAATTTGTCTGATATTTTTCTAACTCTTCCACACCCTTTACTTCTTCAAACCAATGTGTTCTTGCAAGGAAGTTATGCCATCTGCAGAAAGATTGTTTAGAGTACTCCTAATCCAATCATCGTCATCATGGCTAGGCTTTGCGAACGAAGATTTGGGAAGGACTCTACCCACATTTGCTGCAAGTGCGCTGGTGGCTAAAGAGGCCAATGCAAGATAGACAAGTCCTGTTGCAAAAGGCACAGCAGAAAGACTCCTTGGATAGTATTGACAAGACACGGTTCTTTCTGCATTGTCTTTTCTCCTCAAGAACGATTCTGCGTGCATTTGCAAAGGAAGCAGCAGCTTTATGGATAGTGTGTCTCCAGACCTCCTGACTGGAGGCCAGAGTAGACCAGTGATGAAGATCAGTCTGGCCAAGGCTGAGATGTTGTTTCAGGGAGTCCTTGTATCTCCTCTTTGGGGCTCCTCTCATGCGGCAGCCAGTGGCAAGTTCGCCATAAAGCAAGATCTTAGGGAGGCGGTGGTCCTTCATCCTTGAGACGTGTCCTGCCCAACGCAGCTGTGTTCTCATCAACATGGCCTCAATACTTGTGACTGCTGCTTGTTCTAGAACAGATGTATTGGTCACATAATCTGACCAGTGGATGTTTAAGATTATACGAAGGTAGCGTTGATGGAAGCATTCTAGGAGTGGCAGGTGGTGGTGGTAAATGACCTGATTCGGACCCATATAGAAGCGTAGAGAGCACAATGGCTCTGTAAACACTGATCTTTGTGCTTTTCTTTAGGTGTTTATTTCGTCAAACTCTTTTATGGAGTTTTCCGAAGGCACTATATGCCTTTGCTAACCTGTTGTCTATCTCTCTGTCAATCTTACCATCTGAGGAGATGAAGCTACCCAGGTAATTAAACTGCTGGACTGATCTGAGCTCTGATTCGTCAGTGGTGATACGGGGATGATGGAAGACTTCCTGAGGTGCAGGTTGATAGAAAACTTCTGTCTTCTTCAAACTGACTTCTAGCCCAAAAAGCTCAGCAGCCTCTGCAAAGCAGGATGTTAAACATTGTAGAGCTACTTCTGTGTGGGCGACAAGGGCGTCATCATCAGTGTAAAGCAGCTCATGGACAAGATGGTTTAAGTGTGGGCCTTCAGTCACCTTAGGTTGAATAGGCTTCCATCAGTACGATATCGAATGTAGATGCCATCTTCTTCATTGAGGTCTGCCATGGCCCTTTGGAGCATCATGCTGAAAAAGATTGTGAGTAGGGTTAGTGCAAGAATGCAACCTTGTTTCATACCACTGGTTATTAGAAAGGGCTCAGAAAGTGTGTTGCCATATCTGAGTTGGCCATGCTGATCCTCATGAAGTAAGATGATCATTTTAAGGAACTTGGGGGGACATACAGGAATGAGAAATGCCATTGAATTCCTGCTTAGCAGGCAGTTGCACATCTTCAAATAACACTGTTTTCCCCAAATGAGTATATTTACCACGAGACATAAGTTTTTGCCTACATTCTCCTCATGGGTCACCTGTAGCTGATCCCAAAGGACTGTAAGGAATATGCTTTTAAATTCACGTAACCATGATTTGAGTGGCAGGTCACAGGAATTCCTACAGCAGGAACCACCGAACAACAGAGGACAAGCCTGACAAGGAGCAGTGCAAGTGCAGCAGTGACCAGAGCTGAGCTGGATTTGGCACCCACTAACTCCACACAACACAACTCTTGCGTCCTGAGTGACCATCAACACAGATGCAGCCCAAGATCATGGATTAAATGAACTCAATGGTCATTTTGTGAACATTTCTGGATATATAAAGGACATTTTACCAAAATGGTCATCAGACTAAGGGAATGATGTCTCTGTACTATATTAAAGGATGGAAAGGGAGTGGTGGTTGACTGTCTTAATGTCGACCCATGAGTTTTCTCACTCTTACCCTTCAGATTCTCTCCCTGATCCCAGTAGGGTTTGGTGAGCAAGTGGCTGCGTGGGGGGGAGTTTCTGACTGGGATTAAACCATGACACAGATATATAAGCTAATCATGAGAACAAGTGGTCCCAGACACTGTTCCACTACCTCAGGGATGCCATTTTATGCCTCAAAAGTGAGTTCAACTTCCATGTCCATGCCTACATGTGTGTGCTGTTGAAAAGGTCAGCCTAACCAAAGCTCTAAAATAGGGAAAATAGGCAATGGGAGAGCCTAGTAACAATCCAGTGTAAAGCCTGGTTATCCAATCAGCCAAAGTTCAAGCTCATTTTCCCACAGGAGTCCTGTAGGAATGAACTGGATGCACAGGACCACTTGTCCTCTTTCAGGGAAGCAGTGATCAACCTTTGCACAGAGGGCTGTAATACCCATTTCCCATTACTGGCAGGCATGAAAAAAAATGACACTTCATCAAGCATTTTGTAATCCTTTTGGGATGAAAAAAACCCAGTAGCATAATCCTCACTTGGCCTGGTGTCTCTCTTGTGTACTAGAAATCAATAGAAAGGAAGAACAGTCCATGTCCTTTCTCCTCCTTTGTATAAGGTTTTCCATGATTTAGACATCTAAAGCACCACAAATTCACCTTTCCTCAAAGCATATACCTTCTAAAAGTATTGTTTTCTTGTCCCAAATTACACCCAAATATTATAAATTAATTTTGGGAGCCAGGTCACAGAATTGGCTCAGGATTCAAGAAGAGCAGAGGAAAGAGAGTTGGGCCAGCTTCCACCAGCTGTCCAGTGATGTGATTAACACTTTCGCCATCTGTGCTAACTCTGACCTGCCAACCAGGCTGGGAAATACATTGTTTATTCTGATTTCCCACATAATACTATCTTTTCAGGGTTAGGCTTCTTATTTTAAGGAGGAACAGAACCAGCTGATCAGTACCAAGAATTACCACTTTGTCAGGGTTTTTAGGGCCAAATGAGCCCATTTTTATATTAGGTTACAATAGCTATCAAGCAAAAAATTGACTGAACCCCCAAGGGGGTTTACGCATGTTTCAGCACCATCTGGAGAAGGAGGCACGACCCTCTCTGCCACACTGTGTCCGTATTCACTCCTAAATATCTCCCTCTCATTGACACTAGAGATTATTTTGGGTACAGGCCAGTGGGAGAATAACGAAGGATATGGAGAACAGTTTCAAAAGATCAGTTTTCAGCTAAATGGCTCTGTGCAAAATGAGACATTCCTGGGCTGTCTGA
Organism: Corapipo altera; assembly: GCF_003945725.1. NCBI lineage: Eukaryota > Metazoa > Chordata > Aves > Passeriformes > Pipridae > Corapipo > Corapipo altera. The sequence goes on along the minus strand of NW_020884875.1, from coordinate 30,926,690 downwards.
CAGCCCCTTGGTGTAGGTCAGCAGGGATAACAAGCAGCACTTACCATGAGTTATTTGACAGGATTCAGGACTGGATCAGGAAGCCTGATGCAGGAAGCCAACACAGAATCAGCCCTGTGATCTTGGCAGACGAGCAACACCTGCGTGTTGCTGAAAGTTTCAATCCACAATTAAGACCTGTATACGGATTTTTGTTTTTTGCCACTGAAATGACAGAGGAGTAAATGCTGCCTTTGTATGTTGTTTGTTGCTTAAACTGATGGCTTTCAAGGCAATTGTCCTGGCTTGCTCTCCTTGTTTTGGGGGGATAGGACCGGGGTTTATGAGGGTTACTTTGGTGAAATTGATTTTATCTTGGAGTTGGTCATAATTGGAAGGGTGAGAGTATATACAAAAGCAACATTAAACAGATTGTGCTAAATATGATGTGTTATCTCAATCAAATATGTCTTTTGAAGGGTAACCAAATATGGTCACAGTTTTATTGTCACTACATGGTCATTTACCAGAGGCCAATAAATTATAGACTGCTTGTTAAAATCAGAGGGACCTTTTCAAGGCTGAGTAGAGCACTAAGTGTATTAAACAAGCCACGTTTCCTTTTCTGGCATGACAGATGTTTGATTTTGTTGACATTTTCAGGAATGCACAAACAATTATGACTTCAATTGTTTATTCATCAGAGAATGCAAAGTTACCTGATGGTGTCTGTGTACTGGAGGGTACTGCACAATAAATCTTGCTGTGGTTGTTGGTATCACATAGATTTATCAGCATTTAAAAAGACATAAACAATGACTGTTTTCTTCGTGGAAAGGTCATTCCTTTCTGATGCGTGATATTTTAGGCACTACCAGTATCTCATGGAAGCCTGAGACATTTAACAAGTAATTTCCACACATTACAGAGAAATCAAGCATTTGTTCAAAACTACATGAACAGGCACCTAATTTAGGTACTCCTGAATTTTATGAGACTCACTAAATGAAGGAGTATCCTGCTCCCTTGTATGCTCTTTGAATGGATGGGGAGTAGGTGATGAATGGCTGACTGGGAATTCTTTCCCTTTTCCTTGGGAGCAGTCCTGGATATCTAATTTTTTGGCAAATGTTTGAGCACACATTTCAATTTTTTTCCACTTCTAATACTTATTACAGCAACACAGAAGTGTGAAAACACTGCCTGTTGAGAAAATGAGGTATGAGAACGATTGCAGTCCTTTGGACATTTGTATGAGACCACTTGAACTGAGAAAACAAATGAAGAATTAGGCAATATTTATTCAGATATTGCAGCAGTATGTAAATAATAATTCTGTGCAAAGACTGAAATTTTAGGAATTGGATTTTACAGCTAAGTAATACAGGGAAACGTAATGACAACATTTTAGAAATGGGTTTAATTTTTTCATTCTGAATATCCATTCCAAAGAAACAAGTATTATTTTCTAGTGGAACAGAAAGCAACTCCAAGCATTTACATAATTCTGTAAATTCTTGTTACCTTCATACACAAATATAAAAAAAGGAAGAAAATTAGTAACTAGGAAAAGATGAATCAGATAAGGATAAACAAAGGTGAGACAAAAAGGTGGCATGATTTTTTCAGACAAGTTTAGGCTTTTTTACCACACCTGCAGAAGTTCTGCAGTCTATTTTATATTCAAAAGAATTTCCTAATTGGATGGACTTTGAGTATATCCGACTGCTATTTTATAGCTTCCCTGGTGTCCTAGTTAGAACAGCTGGGACCAATTCATCATTGGATGGGTGTAGCCCAAAACTGTGTATTCTATAGCCCTCCATGCCATTTCCCAGAAACTGTTGTCAGTAGAGGCCTGCGAGGTGCCCCCCCCCCCATGCTCCTGTCCTCATGCCCTTTTGTGGAATTCCCTGACTGAGCACCCTCACACCCTTTTATGGAATTCCCCACTCTGAGGGAAGGACTGAACATCTTTTTATGGAATTCCCCACTCTGGGGGAGGGGCTAAGCATTGCTGCCTGAGCTGGAGAATATATAAACCTGGAGTTTCAGAACCTTGCCACTCTCTCCACTCGTGGGATCCAGAGGAAGACTGCAGCTCACTGCTCTCAACCTGACTACAGCTCACCGCTCTCAACCAGACTGAGATCACCACCCTCAACTGGACTGCAATAGCTCTCCCACCAGCAGGTTTTTTTTCCACTCCCCCCTTTACTTGGGACTCAGGGGGGGCCCAGGGAACCCTGCTTGTTCATATCCCAGGGTGCTGCGTTGTACATTTGGGTTTTTGTGGATTGAATTCGGTTGTTTGTCTGTATAATCATACTTGTTGTGTTGTTTTAATAAATTGTTATTCTGACTTGTGGTCTCTCTTTTGAGTTCATTTTCCCCTGCTAGTTAACTTTTAAACCAGCACACCTGGCAAAACAAAACCCACAGCACCTTTTGCTAGGACTTGTCCATTTTTTCTTAAAAATATGTCTGTATTCTAAGTAATGCAAAGATCTTCTACCTGAAAGATAGAAAGGCCTAAAATTAATAAGGAAAACCCAAACTTTTCAGATCACTTAACTAGTTCAGTTCTAAATATCTGCTTTATGTCACATTAGCACTGTTATCCTTCCTAGTTTTAAACCAACTTTAAAAATATTACAGTACCACTGGAAAATGTTAAAGTATTAGCAGCTCAATGGGGTTGTCAAATACACAGCTCATTATCAGCACTGAACAGGACCAATGTTGAAGTTTCATAGGATATTTACAACTTGAAATGGAGGAACTGTGGTTTCCAGAATGGTTAGTGGAATAATACAAAATGGGATTAAAGGTAAGCAATAATACACTAATACCTCCCAAGCTTCCTTTCATGGTATGTGTTTTGGTGCTAAACCCACGAGGTTGCTCTCTGATCCCCAGGCAGTGCCTGGGCGTAGTTTGCAGCTGCACAGTTCAAATCACTGAGGTGGTGAGGAGAAATGTCCAGGAGAATTTAGGTTCCAGTATTTCTCTTGTTGTTTTTTCACTTGGCAGGTGGACAAACTCCCTTAGGTGGGCAGTTTTTCTTAACTGTGATTTGTTGTAGACGTGAGATATTCTAACCCTCACTTAGTACCTCTCACCCAGCAGCACCTTCCACTATTTCATCTTCAGCAAGGTAGTTCAAACTTATTTTTTTCTATTTTGTCCATAGACTTACCTTGGATTGTCTTCCATTTCTGTTTGGTCACTAATTTTTCAAAGGTTATTGATTTCTAAGGGAGGCCCAACGTTTTATTTAGCAACCTCATCTGACAATTGCTAGGGGGGCTTAAGAAATAATGACTGTTTTCAGTCCCTGATGACACATTGTCGTTTTCCTTTCCTATAATTTTAGAAAAACTTTTTAGAGTATTTATCTGGCAATACCACTGTTTCAGAAGCAGGACCTGTGGTTATTTTTTCTCGTCTACAACGTGATTTAGTGGCTGCTGGAGTGGTACCTAAATTTAGTTGGAGAAAGAAGTAGTATGCAGTCACTTTGCACCCAGGGGAGCTTTTATGTAGAATACTGAGAGACCCAGATTCAGTTTCAGGTGATCTGTGGTGGCTTCCCAAGGGTGTGCTTTAATTCACGGTTTCAGGCACACTGATGAGGGTGTGCTCTGAGTGTCATCCACCAAGCTATTCCACTTTTCAAGGATTGTTTCTTCCATAGGAGGGATGGTTGGAGCATTTTACTAGAAAACAAAGGACCTGAGTTTGTGTTCTAATAAATAAAAATAAAAATTGCATACAGCTGTATTTAAACACCCACTGGAAAACTGAGTCTTGAGGAAATTAGGTTGACTATCAATTTATAATATAATGAAATGAAAAGTGAACCAGTCAGTGGTACTCAACACTCCATAAAAACAAGAATGTCTGAGCCCTATCCTTTTGCTTTGTACTGATGTTCTGCTTGGTTTTCCGGGCTTTTCACTTCCCATTCTTTGGGTTGCCTACCCAGCAAACCTCAGGAAAATCAGCTTGAATTAACTTCTTGAAAAGCAACCTATCCAAGGCACTACTAGCTAAGCTTCTGCTGACCTACTTAGGATTAGAGTAGCTGGCAAAATTGTTTTACAGAGCTTGATTTCAGAGGTAAACTCCAATTGAACTGCTACAGCGTTGCTGTAACTTCAAAGCAGCATGAAACCCAGAATTAAATAATATTTCAGTGACTTTGAAGTCACACCTCCAGCAAGTTAATTGTCCTGCAGACGGGCTGTCAGTGCCCACACCCTCTGTTTAGGTTATGTACTGGGCAGAGGCACTTCAACTGGGCCTAACAAGGTAAATTATGCAGTACCTATTATCTTTTTTTTGCAGAATACTTCTCCCTTTGTGCTGCCACTTCAGAATATGATCAAAAAGACCTTATTTAGGGTAGCAAGCCTTCCCCCCACCCCTCCAAAAAAACCCCCATCCCCTCCACACGCAGCTTTGTAAAGCCAGCACCAAAATACTTCTGACTAAGATATAAAAAGGCAGTTATAGCTTCGGACAGCAGGTTGAGATAATAGTTAACTTAAATCCTGCTGTTTGGCAGAAAACAAGTCTCTGCAGTATTGGATTCAGAGGGCAGCATCATGTCTGGAAAAACAAATGTGAAGGAGAAGCAGCGCTGCTTCGGGCTGTCAGAGAAAACCCTGCCAGACAAGGAATTAGAGAGATGGATCTTCTTTAGGGAGGTTACATCTTCCTCAGCTTTTACTTACAATTACATGGAAGGCTCAGGAACACATGGAGAAAGAATTGCTCATTTATATTAATGGATCATATATTTATGTTGATTCCCTCCCCCCCCAATAGCCCATCCTGCCACTGTTTCAGGCAACAGCTTTGGCTAACTACAAAGGCCCAGATCTTATCTATCCCACTTATTACCATTAAATATCCATGCTGATGGTGGCTAGCAGGTTTTCCCTTTCCTGAGGAAGAGATCTTTCTCCTCATCTTTACAAAATCTCATTTAGTCCAGAATTATGGAGTTGTGTTTTTCTGGGTTTTTTTTCCCCTTACACTTAGTCTAAAGAACCATCAAGAATTTTGAATTTAAAAAAAAAATTAGAAAAAGAACCCAAATCTCAGACCACACCCTTCCCTCTCATCTCTGTCCTTCCATCACCTGTCATAATTGTTATATACATGATTTTTACAAGCGTTTTTTTCACTAGTGTTGCCTAAAGAAAATGCAGGGAGAAAAAAACTCCAAGGCAAATTAGTTTTGGAGGTGAGATAAGGAAAGGATTTTAATTTGTGCCTCTGAGGCATAGAGATTACATGACGTGCAGCTTCCGTGCCTGAGATATTACAATTTATAATATTGCCTGACCAATCCAAGTTTTGTCCATCCCGTAGCTTTTGCCCTTAGTCACGCCTCTTGGGAATTGGGGCTAGGGGCTTTTTGAGAGCCCTTCTTCATCATCTTCATCATCTTCGGGGTACAGGGGGCACACGTTCACCCAGTTCTTGACTGTACTGTTGTGGTTTAGGCCAAGGTACAAGTCTTCTCTAAACAAAAGGGCCTACTCTTAAAGAGAGACTAAACATTTTCTACTGGAATTCAGGGGATATTGATATGCGAGCATGGAATGGGGTGATGGGGTAGGGGAATGTGTAAACTACTGTGCTAAAGGGTAGAGGAATAAGGGCTGCTGCTTCTAAAATCTACTTTTACTACTTAACTACTTATAAAGCTTACAAAATTAGGAAAATAAGAAAAAAACAGATGGACCTTACGGCATCACCAGCAAGGTTCATTTTCAAGGGTACATTTTGTTGCTGGCTCTGGCTTAGCTGGGTTCTCAGCAACACTATTTATACACTGTCATTTTTCAAAGAGCTGCATGCTCTACACAGCTAATGGAAAAAGGTGGCACAACCACAGGAACTTAATATTATTCATGGAATACCAAAAAGGAAAATGGAACAGTGGATCACATTAATTCCAGCAAATACTATTAGTTTAAACTCATTTAAATGCAAGTCAAACTTACTGACCTATCATGCTAGAAAGCAACTAACATTTATCTTCTCACTGCAATCAGAGCAAACAGAAGCTCGCTGGGGAGCTGGTCAGAGGAGGGGAAATTCTACCTTTATGTTTTACTTAATTGAAACAGTGGTTAATTGCACCAGTTCCCATCTGTTCAGGGGGTCTCACTGTCGCTGTCCTTTCACCTGGATCTGCCATAAACCAGCCAATGCTACTCCAAAGTCTGTTTTTCCAGTATCACATAACCCAAACTTACACCATTCTTCCTATTTTTCAACCCATGTCTTTTTGTGATAATTGAAGATGTAATTACAATACCAGTAACAATAAACTAATATATTATTGGGTTCCTGTGATGTACATTCCAATTTCCAGTTAAGCAATCCAGAGACTTAATTTGTTTTGCCCCCACTACACATATTTTCACACATTAAAACAATAATTACAAATAACTTCTTATGGTTGTTTAATGTACTCCACTGAGGTGAGAACAGGTAGGAATATTTCTATAGCACTGGACACCCAGAGTCTATATATAACTTTATATAACTTCATTTTTTTGATCATAAAGTTGAGAACAATCAATTACTATTTCATGGAGGCAGCAAATATTTCTATTCCTTTTTCCTTAATAATTCTATTTAATTTTTTGAGAAATGCCCATTGATGTTACTACACCAAGGCAATGAAGTGTAATGTGTACATGACCCTACCTTTAAATAATAAAAAGAGCTTGAATGTGTTAACCTGTGCAATGCTGTCCAAACTCTCATCTACAGCTCATGTTCAATAAGAATGGCTGCTAATTCGATTGTCCTGACAACCAAAATCTCTAGTTTCATATTTTCTTCCTCCAGCCCAATTTGCTTATAAACCTCTAATTTTGTTTCATGTTCCTATGTCAAACTCAAACAGAAATAAAACAATCTCAGGCTTGCTAGAAACATGAAAGGAGTAGCTGGGAACTTACACTGGAAAATATTTTTAATTTTCACCCCACTGTTTAATTAGCAGCAATAAGATATTAAAACAATTTTCATAAGTAACTCACACTCTTATTGGAGTGGTTCACCACTTTTAAGCCGCACTTGAGTGTGGTTCATCAAATCCAGCATCCAGTCTCCAGTGTGGGTTAATACCAGATGCTTCAAGACACAACTGAACAAGACCTAAAATTTCTGTTCACTGCGTAGGAGGGGGGAGTCAAATTCCCATTGCTTTCTGAAAATGGGATCTGAACAGGATACACTGTCAAGTTAATTGCTGAGCAGAAATTCCATAATCAGTTGATTTGAAAATAATATATTATTTTTCATCACATCAAAATATTTACCCCATTCCATGTAACTGAACGTAAGTCCTTCCAGAGCTGTCCCAGCATACAACAGAAAGATCCCCAAACTAAAACCATTCAAAGTATTAAAACATAGGGACACCTAATTCACATCTGCTCAGATTTAACTGAGTAACTGCTTGAGAACTATACCTTACAGAAATAAAATGGTAAAGTGTGAAGCTCTCTGGAAGTAAAGTGAAACAATTTTGAGTTTGTGTCAAAACAGAATTCATGAAAGGGAAAATTATATCAGGAAAACTGGGAAAAACTCTGGGACCATTAATGAGTTTCCTTATAAGTGGCATCTAGCAAGTAAAAAATAGAATAATTCACCCAGATGTGTTATTTCCCAGAGGTCCTTTAACCACTGCCTTGTTTCCTTCACACAGTTTTAATGACAGAGAAGCACCACTTACATATTGCTTTTTGGCTGTAACATCAAACCTGCAAGGGTTTTATTTTTCTACTTCTTGTTTTTTCAATTGATTTATCTCCTACCAAGTCAAGGTGCCGTGAAGGGAATCCAAAAGGCTATTTTAAAAATAAGTATTTCATTGGGTACTCAGACTATTATACAGCTGAGTGTGATGGAACACACTTGTTATGTTTTGCACAACTTAATTCTACAGTGCTGGGTTTTAATGAATCTACCTATTCCACTTATTATCATTAATTATCAGTTCATTCTGCATACTTAATAGTGATACTTCTGTCTCTACAATCACTCAGGGCTGGGTATTTCCATGTTAATATCTGTGGTGGGAATGTGTTTAGAGAAGTCCTTCCTAAATGAGAAAGTGAGGTGAGTAAAAAAATCCACCAGAGTTTTCTGGTTCGTCTGTTTAGCAGCAAACAAACAAATAAAAGAGTATGGGGACTTAAAATAAACCACAGAATGGGTTAAAGACCAACATAAATTTGAAGAACAGCAGTCAAATGAATAGACAGATAAACAACTAATATGGTTTAAGAGGAAGAGGCTCTAGACTGACACATGCTCCCAAAATCAAGCCTGCTATAAGCAGTGATTTCATACAGCCAGACAGACAAATACAATCTGGAGTTGTGCTTCTGTGAAATTAAACACTGTTCAACATCTGATATGAATGATAGGAGCCACATCTCTCTCAATGACAGCCAGCATTTTCCACTCAAGCAACCAAACCAATGAATTTTAGATTTTGCTTTGTTGAACAGCAATAACATTATAGATAATCCAGTAGTAAAAAATGCCTTTGGGTAGAATGCAGACTGTCCCAGTTTGTATTAACAGACAGACAGACCAGACCAGACCTCTTAATGTGTTTCTGTTGCAAAGGGAAAGTTCTGAAATCCTAAGGGAACCAATTACTAAAGTCAGACAGAGAACTTCCAGACTTGATAATTGATGGGGCTTGAAAATTACTGAAAACTGCCTGAACAACTCACCCAGGGAAACAGTCTGGTTCTAAAGGGACTAATTACCGCTTTGGCAGCACAGTTTGCCATGAATGGAGAATGTGGTTTCTCATTTTGAAACTTCCGGTGGGCCAGGTGTTACATAAAAAAAAATACCAACTATCAGCTGCAAAGCTGCACAGATCAAAACCAGCAATATTGTATAATCTGTACTCAAGAAATCCTGAATTAACTGAGCGCATTAGATTAAAAAGCTTACAAAATTGTACTGAAAGTTCTTTGTAAAGAAAGTATTAATAGCAAACCACATATTTGCCCAGTTGCATTTCTGAAATGTTAATTTTTCTTACCCTCTGTTTCTGTACACAACAAAAATTAGTGTTTAATGGCAATACACTGCAATTTGAAGGGGTTCTCAGAATACATCAGCTGTCAAAAGCACTTTAGAAGTTGCATAAAATACAGAGCCCAAGGCTTTCAGATTTAAGATTTTATTTAGACCCATCCAGCTTGTACTGCAGCTATCATTCTCCCACTGAAAGGTGATGGGTAGAAGACTTCCAACTCTGCAAGGAAAAGAAATGAACCAAATTTAGGAACTCTACATTACCATTACAAATAAAACTACAAGTTATTATTTGAATATAGAACAGCTATAAGCACATACTTTAATTAGAATTTTTGATGGGCTTGGCTTCATCCACCACCTGGTTTTGCAGAGGCCTTGACTTACATGAAGCCATACAGTTCTAAATGCTGAAGTTCAATAAAAGTCTGCTGATTTTTGTTTCCTCCTCAGTCCAGGGACTCAAAAACATCAAACTGGCAAAGAAATTACACAGATAACTTCAATTTATTCCAACTATGAGATGCCAGTGAGGACTGTTATTTCCTTCCAAGAACTACTTGGGTTATTCCAGTTTCTGAAAAACATGTTTCTCAGATTATAGAATTGACAAGACCAGATATTTCCAAGGTGGAATGGTATCAGGACAAACTGAAGTAGCCTTTTAACTGCAAGTCTGGGTCATGTCTGAGACTTGCTTTGCTAAGACCATCAGCAAGCATCAATTAATTTCTGTTAATGACTTTTTTTCAAGTGGACTTTAGCCCAGAGCTAGTCAGGAATGATGTAGCTGGTACAATTGTTTGGATATGGCTGAAGAAGTTTAAGAAATCTTGTTTTCTACTGCTCTTTATCTGGCACATCAGAAAACATTTACAGCATTACAGTTTCTTATCCTGTTTTGTCACATCACCCATGCCAGTTACTCCCACAGGTCATGTCAGGTATACCTTTGTGTTTCCTCAAAGGTGAAAGCAGACATGGCTCTAGTTACAGTCAGAGATGTGGCCTCTGGGAGGCAAAGTTCACAAACCACTGAGTGCAGCAGCTCTGTGACACAAACTAAAACCTGTCCATTATTTGAACCACTATGATGCAACTGCAGACCACAACTGTGAGCACATGGACTGCAAAAGGCTGAAAATTACAATGTTTTTTGATGAGGCCAGGCTCTTCAAATTCCACTGTGCTGTGAAAAGCAATAAAATCAATTACCCAGTTAGTGTAGTTACAGTCTGTGCCCTTCATTTCTTCAGGAGCTGGTGTCTGACTATGAGGAAAGGGGCAGCAAATCCACTTCCAAAGAACCCACACATGAGCGCCAGCAGCTGCCACTTGTTCTCCACAGAGAAAGGTAGGTTCTGGAAGAGAAAAGGGAGCTTTAGTTTTGCAATCTGTGCAGTTTAATTGCTCTCTCATTGACTTGAAAACGGTGAGAAACTCAGAGCACTAACAGGTAGAGACAAGCTGGTAAAATAAACATGTCATTTCTAAGTAGTTTCCCTTCCTTTCAGTGAAAGAAACACAGTGTTTGTGATGATGAATAATCAGCCACCATCTGAAGGGCACCTACAGAGAAGCTGGAGAGAGACTTCAACAACTGTGGTGACAGGTCGAGGGGGAACAGTTTCAAACTGAAAGCGAGGGAATTAAGGCTGGATTTATGGAAGAAATTCTTCCTGTAAGGGTGCTGAGGCCTTGGCACAGTTTGCCCCATCCCTGCAAGTGTCCAAGGCCAGGTTGGACAGGGTTTGGAGCAACCTAGGCTAGCAGAAGGCGTCCCTGCCCGTGGTAGGGGGTTAGAATTGCAAACCTTAACACTCTCTGGATGTGATCTCTGGAGGTCACTTTGTCGTCTCTATCTGCAGCCCAAAGCGGAGCCATTTTGCTGCAGGTCTCACCCTGTCCTGAGGACACACATCCACAGCCTCCCCACAGCAAATATTTAATTATTTGCCCCGTGAAGGTTTTCCTCACTTCCATTAGATACGCTTAAAATTAAGTTTTTAGACGCGGGGCTTTGAGACAACCCACCCAGTACAAGGTACATCAGAAAGCGTTTACAGTATCATTGTTGCTGCTCATACCGCAATGCTCATCATCTGTACCACCGCAGGGAAGGGCGCTGGGGGCCAGCACCACAGGGATTAGTGTGCTGTGGGTGTTATGGCAGCACAGCGCCACCCCAAAGCCACACGAAGCAGGTGATCACAGGGCGGCCAACACAGACATCCCCGATCCCCCCCATCCCCCACGACTCTGAGCGGGCCGAAACGCTCCTGCCCACCTTCCCAGGTCCCTCCTCATAGTGGCTGCGGCGGATGGCGGAGGTGGCGAAGCGGCGAACGCCGGCGGACAACATGATACAGACAGGTCTCGGTGGCAACTCGTCCGCCCTGCCCGACCTTCCCGAGCGCGGTGTGACTAAGGAGGAACCGGAAGAGGAAGTAGGGAGCGCCGGGGCATGACGGGAGTTGTAGTTCCGAGGGTGTCACGTGGGGTCGGGTCACCGCCCGCGGTTGGTCGAGCAACGCGCGCGCACGACGGTGGGAGAGTCCCCGCCCTCACTCGTCGCCATTTTGTGGTGACTGAGGGGAGGCGTGGAAATGGCGGCAGGGGGCTGAACCCTGAGCTTGTGGCTCTGAACCACCTTTATGCGAAGGACAGGGGACAGCGTCTAATGTAGAACTAGCAGATCTCGATAAATGAGCGAAAAATAGAATCACAGAATGGTTTGGGTTAGAATGAACCTTAAAGATCATCTCGTTCTAGCCCATGGGCAGAGACACCTTTTACTAACCCACATTGCTTCAACCTGTCCTTGGAGGGCCACAGCTTTTCTGGGCAACCTGTACCAGGGCCTCACCACCCTCATAGCCAAGCATTTCTTCCTACTACCCTATCTAATACTACTGTCTTTTGTTCTGAATTATTCCCGCTCATCCTGTCACTCTATGGTCTTTTAAAGAAGTCTCTCTCCATGATTGATAGATGCTGATGATTTATGTACTCTCACTAACTTTAATGAATATATTGCAGATTACTTAAATTACACTTTAAAGAAACTTTGACAATATGAAGGTAAAAAAACCCCTCCACCCTCAGCACCTTTCATGTTTGTCAAAGGAATAATAAACACCCACAAAGTTATTTCCAAAATTGATGGTCTCCATTTGTATTTTTTACATGCAGTATCAAAAAAAACCCCCAACAAAATCTGTTTTTTTTCTTTATTTTAGGAAATGAATTTTGTTGCTTCAGTAAATGAAATGGATGCTACCACCTCAGTGTTATAAGGAAACAAATTTTTTCATAGCCTTTCTCCATAGTTTTGTGCTAAGGGAGGATAGAAAACTAGGATCTTTATGCTCAACAACATAAGACATTTATAAAAGCAGACTGAAAGAACTTCAAGAACTGTGGCTTAATTAGATTTTATTTAGAGTCTATTTTGGAAAACAGTCACTGTGAACAGTAAGGAATAATTATTACAGATTACATTGGGAGGCAAAGTCTGTTAAAGCAGAAGACACAAAAGCAAGATTAAAGAGGAGTTTTTAAAATATTTAACGTGTATCAAATGAAATTATTCACATAAAGTGGAACTACATAAAAAGATAGGTTTAATTTCCAGGACTGATTTCCTTTATAAATTGCAAAACTGTAATATGAATGAATTTGCACTAGGTGAACTTGTGAGGTTTGTAATGCTGGCCTCTCTTTATGGAAGCAAAATCAACACTTTATTCAGATATCTGCTTGTTCTGGCATTGTTGTAGCATCTGCTAAAAAAGTCTTGTATAGATTTCAGTCTTCTTCAGAAGAAGGAGTTGCTCTAGAGCTGAAGAAATTTGTGCGAACACTCATATCTGTTCTCTTTCAAAGCATAAACTGATACAAAGAATGCTAGTCCAGGTGTGCGAGAAAGCTATGCAGGAAGAGTTTAGAGTAACAGATTCAGCTGGCATTGATTGTTTTTTGTCAGAGAAATGAAAGATAATATCTTCCAAAATATTAGAAATATTAGGTACAATAATTATAATGAGGATAATCAGGTAGCAGGGCAGATTATTACAGGAGATGGTAAATGCTGTACTGGGTGCCTTTGTAAAAAGGGTGTCTAACTCACAAATCGTGGGACTCACAGAAGGAGTCACTGGGTGAAATTCCCTGCCCTTTGTTATGGGTAGGGTCAGAATGGGTGATTACAGTGGTATCTTTTAAATCTTTGAATCTTTAAGCTATTATTTAACATACATCTTTTTATATCTACAATCCTTGCTTCCTATAAAACCCCCCTGTTACTGTAATTGCTTAGATTCTTCATATTCAACAATATATTACATTTTACTGTTTGTGAATATGACTTGGTGATGAATTTTTTCAGGTGCTGCTTTCTTGCTCACTTTCCCCCACAAAGAACGTTTGTGTTCTTGAACTAGAAGGCAGAAACACAAGTAAGAAAAAAAACCCAGGTAACTAAAGAAAATAATGCACAATATCTGTTTTGTGTGATCTTGATGGAAGATAAAAACACAGAAAGCTTAAGTTTACATTTTACAAAATAAATAGGGCCATACAGTGCTGTGTACTTTGAAGCTGCCAGTCACTGAAATACAGTGATAGAACCAATAAAAGAAAACTGACTTTTTAAATTCCCTTTTATGAGTGAAGGAAACAGGTGTTTTTAATTACTGGAGTTATATATGATTAAGTTCAGATGTATGTACCTCATGAAAACTTTTTAACAACATAAACTCAGGAGGTCTCAGGAGGCAAAACAGCCATCGTAAATGACACAAAATTATAATTTTTCTGTGGAAATTGACCTGTGTTTTTGTTAGCACGATAAATTATTTTGTTGTTGCGCTTCATGTTAGGAGTCGCTCTCCTTCCAGTCATAAGGTCAGGTAATAACCACAGGATGAAGCAGTTTTTAAATGCTAATTAATGAAAGGGAAAGGCTGACTAGAAGCTATAAGTGGCATTATATAATGGACATTAATTACATGTTTTTTAGCAAAACTGTGGGTTAATAGAAATATTTCTGATAATTTGTCGGTCTTAGTCTAATTTCACAATTATAGAAGAAGGTCTTTCATAAGAGTAATTTAGCTTGCCTTCTGTGTGATAGTTGAGGTTTTTTTTCCCAAAAAGTAAGTATTATGTTACAAATGTAAAATAAACAGATTAGAGTATTACAAATAACATGAGGTCTTCAACTGCAAAAAGAACTGTTAGTGTGTGAAGCATCTCTATTTAGCACCATGAAAGGCTGGAAACCTTGAAGTGAAACAATACAAATAATATTAGTTTAAAAGAATTATCACTTGTAAAAGATATTTACCTTGATTCGAAAGAGCCCACATAAGTTGTTGGAAAGTGGAGTAGTGAGAAGAATTACGGTTGTTAAAACCAGTCAAGCTTCCAAATGTGTGAGCCTTCCTTAAGGCATGAAAGTGAGTGACTTTCAAGTGTAAATATACACTGAAAGTAATTTTTGCAAGGCATAATTCAAAGGACACTTTCCCCCCCCAGCAGTTCTTTTGAGTGGATGATGATTTCACAGGTCCAGTTCACTGTGTAGAGGCATGAAGACTTACACTGGCACACTGAAAGGTGAGAAACAGCTGTAGCATTAAAAAGGTGGAAATGGAGGCAATAACATTAACACTTTTCTTGGCAGCAACATCAGTTAGTGTTGGCAAAAAGAGCTTGTCCAACTACAGCTTTAGTACTGAATACATATATATATATTACTTCGGATTAGGGCATGAGGAAATTATTACATGAAACAAATCAAATTCTTTCCCACGTGCCAGACTTCTAATGCCTAGTGCATTTATTAATTTTGTTTTTCAGGATCATCCGTGATGACATTCAAGACAAGGTGTTACTGTGAAAGGTGTTAAAATATTATGCACAAAGTAGATTTCAGTATATCATGTTATGTTATAAACAAGACGATAAAATAATTGGAAATTTATGTTTTGTCCTGTAATGTCTTTATGTCTAAAGGTCTCCCTGATGAGTGTTATCTTTCTGTCAGCCACTGCTCCAGAAATGCAACTTTAAAATGTCTTTAAAACTGTGTAATTAATGTTTTTAACCTCTTACAGTTAACGTAAGATCCTATTAACACTTAACATATGCAGTTTGATTTACTGTTCTCAACCTAAATTGAAATACTATGATTTTAGCATCTGTTTGAAACCCAAAAATGGGCCTGTGCATCCAGATTTGGGCTGTTAGCTCTGGCTGAATAATTTAGTTTACTACCAGGATTGTAGGGGGAAGTAACACAGTACCTGTATAATTCATGCTTCTAAGCCATCATGACTACAAAAGTGCTGTAGGCACTTCTTTGCAGTGTTCCTGCTTATTAGATGGGTCAGTCACTTGTAAGTACTGTAGTGCCATTTTGTTGTAAAAAATACAGG
The DNA here is from genome assembly GCF_003945725.1 of Corapipo altera. Taxonomy (NCBI): domain Eukaryota; kingdom Metazoa; phylum Chordata; class Aves; order Passeriformes; family Pipridae; genus Corapipo; species Corapipo altera. The sequence goes on along the minus strand of NW_020884875.1, from coordinate 30,911,172 downwards.
TATTATGAAAAGTTGAGCACAAATTTATAAGGTTGAATTTATAATGTTACTCACGAGAGCAGGTTGAGCATAGCTGTAGCTGGATGTGCATAGTGACAAAATTACAATTTTGGCAACATACCTAGATAAATTTATTTTCACCTTACGTGAAATAATTCAAAAATTGCACCTTCATATAAATGACTCCTTATGGATGTGAACACACATTCGTACATACAAAACCATGTTTCAGCAGCTGAAATAAGTGTCTGACAATGATATTTCAACCTGACAGAATTTTTATTTCTTGTTATTAATCTTTTGCAGCATTAATTAAACCTGCCAAAAGTCTGTATGAAATATGTAATGGAAGGTTTGTTACACAGAACCTACTTTAGAGGCCTTATGAGAATAAAGCACTTGCACAGTAAGAAAGAGCCATTTTGCACTATTTATTTTGTCTTCCTGTCTTTCTCTAAAATGGACTATGTAAAGCTCCATATTTTTATCACAGACACCAAGACATATTTCATTTATAATTACAGTAAGCAGTGTTATAATTACTGGCATTTTGAACTATCTCATTGTAATAGTCATTCCTTGGTTCTGGAGCCCCAGAATCACATATTTGTCCTAAATTTACTTGGAGGTACAATAGTCAATTTACATGGTAGTAAAAAACAAAAACTGCCCTTATTTTTTCTGCCCTACCTGTGCTTATTTTTTCTATGGTTTAAAAAGGGACTTAAAAAAAAATACTTTGTTTGTTTGTTTGTTTGTTTTGCTTAATCAGGGGGGTTGCAATCTAGTTGATGGTTTCTCCATCAACAGGACAATATGTGGTTCAAAATATACAAGGGGGCAGAAAAGAGCCCTCAAAGTTATTATTACTTTCTTTCTCTAATAGCAGTAGATTGTTCCTCTGTTAAGCAAGTATTACCCTAGTTTTTTTTGTTTATGTGTTGTCGGACTATAAATTCACTTGTGACAGTCCATGCACAACAGCTTCTAACTGTGTCTTTTACAACAAAGATGCCTGCCAATGGGGTTACTTCTCACTTACCATGATGAAAGAACAGTAAAAATCCATTCTGAGGTACTTAATGCAGACATGCCAGTGTTGACAGGGGTGAAGTAGTGTAATTTTAATTTTGACATCACTGAGGATATAAAAATAATTTAATATCTTAGTTCTCTGAGCTCAAAGCTGGAACTTCCATCAGGGCCTGTTTCTGTATGTCACCCTCCTGTAAACATATCACATGAAACTATGCACATCTCTTATCATATTTTGATTCATTAGTAATATCCCAGCTCAGTCAAGCTAATTTATTTACTTACGCACCTGTCAGTTCCTCCACTGACCTGTTCACGGATTTCTTGTCTAAACTTAGTTTTTCAGGATGTTTTTGTAATATACCAGTTAAATTGAACGTGTCACCTATCAGTGATCATTATCATGAGATGTTAACTGTTCAAGATATTGAATGTGAAATATGGTAGTGGTCTCCAGATTATATTCATTGTGCCTCAGCATTGTCCCCTTTGTCTATGAGGTTAACAAAGAGCTGATGTCTGCCAAAGGACGGATACTTTTTGTTTAAGAACTGGCTGTTTGGTCAGGCAATGCTGAAGGGGCAGGGACTTGCTTATGAATTTTCTGTGTAATTCAGGCTATACTGACTTGTTAACTTTAAATATGAATTTAAAATGAAGTGTCAGTGGTGATGACTCACATCATCTTTATTACAAGCACTAACAAGATCGTTGTGCTAGAAAGTCTGGAGTCAAGTCTTATCAGTCAAATGAGTAAGATGAGTAGGAGGAGATGCTTCAGTGATACACTTTTCATGGTGAGACAAGCAGAAGATGCTGCACTGAATTTATTTAGTAGAGACACAACAAAGTTTGTGCCAAGCTGCAGACTGCAAATGCAGCCCAAGATCTGAACAAATTATAGTCTTCCTAATGGGAATCTCAAGCTAGTAATTTGCCACATCTTTTGGCAGTGGATCTGTGTATCCAAACATTTTTGTGGAGCATAAGCTAGATACTGATAGTGGGCAGTTTCCTACCTGGAATGTTCTCTCTGTGTCTTCTTCCCCTCCCCCTAAAACAGGATGTCTTTTTAATAACCCACAGTACTTGTTCCATCCACTCTTAAGACACCTTGGGAGAATTTCATGCTGTGTTAGGTTTATGCGGCAGGGTTTTGGTAGTGGGAGGGCTACAGGATAAGATCCTGAAACAGCCAGCCTGTGTTAGGAAAATGTAAATTTGCTCTCCTTACATTGGAATTCATGAACTTGGTTCCCTGTGCCCACCATTTAGCTCCTCTCAAGTCACCTAACAGAGGAATTCCATGATCCTTATTAAGAGCTTTACCTGAACACTTTCTAAAATCTTTTTTATCAGCTTAATATTTGTTCCCAATATTAAAAAAAATTCCTCTTAAATGTCTGAAGAAACACACTCTGGAATTTAGGTGGACTTACTGTCATTTTTAATCCTCCGTGGCTCCAAACTTTATCAAATGTTTGATGTATTTATCAAATACCTTGAAAAATGTCTTTTGCTCAGAATGTTATCTTTTTTTTTCATAACTCATCTTTGTCTTATTCTGTGTCTTGAGGAGATGTGTGGAAAACTTCTCTGAAGAATTTGATACCTTCAGCAACTTGTCAGAGGAGCCCAGATCTCTCCCTTAAAATAGTTCATTTTGTAAATGGCAACTCAATACATTTTATATAAGGAAATCATTATCACCTAGACATGGGGAAAGTAGTGGATTTTTTTTTTCTACTGCGTGTTCTCAATTGCTTCACAGTATTTCTTTTCACAGTTGGAAACTTGACTTCTGACTAGGGCTGTACGATATGCCAATTTTTGCTTTGACTATTAGAGTGTAAAAATAGCTAACTTTGCAAGAATACAGCATATTTAATCCAACTCAAGGGTGTCATGTTACTGTAGAGCGAGCGGTCCTTGTCTTTGAAAATAACCAGACTGGAGTACTGGAAATATGAAACAGAAAAATGTCTTTTGCCTAAAGGTACTTAGGTTGAATCAAGGGTAATTTGGGGCTTGTCCTGATCAGATTTTGAGATTCTGTATGTTTAATTCCTATTTAAAGTTACACAAAACTGAGCAGATTGATGTTCTCCTGTGGCTCCTCAAAGTGGGGAGCAGGGCCTTGACACTGGGGCAGGAATTTCTACAGTGAATGCTTTTGCTTTTGGAAGGATGAGCCCATGGCTGAGTAACTATTGCTGAGTCTTGCTTGAATACAGCTTACAAAACTTGTTTAACAGTTTTTCAGATAAATATGATGCATGGCTGGAAACCTGCCTGAAGCTGAGGCGGAGTTTGACTCCTTGGAGGAATTTTGGGCAGAGATATAAAGCTTCTCTGAGAAGCTCAGTTCTCCCACAGCTTTTACTTACATGCATAATGTCAGACAACTTCTCAACTTCTCATACAAAACATTTTTACCACCAAGAGCACTTTCTCTTAGATTATGTCTAAAGTGTGAGAATTGCTCATGGAGGATGAGAACACAGAAACTTCTTGCCTCTTGAGACTGAGGGTGTGTGCCACAACTTCATCCCAGTTCTTGCATCTGTTTTTCTGGGATTTCGTTTACTGTAGAAACTAATTGCAACTCCTAGGACAAGAGCGAAGAGGTGTTCTGTTGCTTTTTCTTTTCCCCCAAATCTGAAGTCTTGTTCTAAGCTTTCTTGGCAGATCGCCTGTGTCCATTTAATCTGTTGATGTTTTATGGAATTGCCTTAAGCTGCAGTTCCATCCTTCTGATGCATGGACAGTGATTTTGGGGAGAAAGCAGGAAGGAAGCAGAGGGTCAGGGCCGGAAGCAAATATATGAAGGAAGGATATTTGGGAAGAGATAGGTGAGAAAGGGACCAGTGAAAGAAGTCGTGGGGGGGTGGATGACATATCCACGAGATCAACATCACCAGCTTGTGTTCTGTGCTACCATTCCAGCTTGGATTCTCAAGCCTCTTTGGTCTGGCATGTTACTGGATGGCAGTCCAGTGTATGGCTTTTAATATAATATAATAAGACACGACCCGGCAGCTTGGATTGCAAACAGCAAAATCCTTTATTTCAAAGAAAACCCCCCAATATATACCCTTGGGGGGCATGTGATTCACCTGGACCAATGACAGTAGTGTACACACTGCTCATATGTGTCAGTGTACCTCTGGAGACTCCAAGACCCAGAATGCCTCACCCTGCATCCCTGGAGTACGCTTCCTAGGCAGTGTGTGCTGACATGCTTACCAAACTGGGATTGGCCTTGCAAGTGAGCCCATGTTTTTATCTGATCCATCTGATTTGGTGTCTAAATAAAAGAGAGACAGTAACACATTGTTCTATTGTCACAGTTTCTAAAGGGCATGCGAATGTTATAAGGAAATACCTGTTAAATCTCCTTAAATTAGAAGTGACAATATAATAAATACTTTCAGTTTATATTTACTGTGCCTTGTGTGATGTTTATTCTTTTGCCTCCTACTGAGACTACTACATTTGTTGAGAGGATAAATATGTTTTCACATCTGTCATTCTCTTCTTTCAGTAAAACATTTAAACAGTAAATTGTTGTCCTGGATGATGTGCAGAGGCATACTAATGTTGGTGAGGTGATACATTGTATATCTTACATGCCAGCATCATACATGTGATGATAACAATGTGTACTTCTCATAGTTTTTTGTTCTTAATTTTTTTTCACAGAATATTTTTGTGCAAGTTCTTGTTCTCTTGAAATCTCACTCTGCTAACTGTTCTTAACAATCCCCTAACATTCTCTGCAAATCTACCTTCCACATTTAGTTTATGGACTTTCTGAAAGCATTTTCTGACATTTTAGCTTTTTATTTTTTCAGAAGTGGTAGCCGAGATTTTGCAACTGTTCTCTGAGAACTAGGCCTGGGTTCATATCTGCTGACCACCAAAGATTACATAGCCCTGTGCTTTAAAGAAAATTTTAAGTCCCTGCTCAAGAATCATATAGTGGCTTCAGCTTTAGGAGGCTTTCCTTGAGACTTATGTTCCTTCCACATAAAGCAAAAATATGGGGCATTTTTCAGTTTGTACTGGAATTTATGACAAGCAAAGAAAGATGAGTTGTTGAGACAAAGTCCAAATCTGAATGTAATCTCTGAATTAGATTTGAGGTGATCAGCAGTAGCTTCTCTCTATATTAATTTATTCTCTTTGATCTGCAAGACAGACAAGCTAATTGTCTTCCTTGGTCTTGTAGCTGTAGCTGTATGATCTTTGGAGTGAGTCTTGTCAAGTTTAAGAGTGAGACTCACAGAGATTATTAGGATTTGTCCACAGGACTGCTACAGAACACACAGATGCAGATAGGGTGCTGCTGATGTTTAGTGCGTTTCTCTGTCATTTCTAATATGTATCAATCTTCCCCTGAGTAAAAAGTGCCCCTAGCAATATATTCTTATGATCCTCTTTTCCAGAAAAATTGTAAATAAATAAATTTAAAAATCCCATGACAGTTTTTCTAAGCAGTATTTTGTGGTTTCTGGCTATTTCTATTTGCCTACGGACACTTTATAACCTTAACTGAGGAGACTTAAATGATAGTGTATCAGAAGATAATGATTTGTCTTGTTTCTTGTCATTGGATCTCGTTCTAGAGGAGGAGGAGAAATCAATCCTTTGTCTGTGTGCATGTAAACAGAGAACTTACGTGTTCTATTTGGTGTGATGCAAGGGCTTATTACTATGTTTTTTAATGTCACGATTGTCTGATAGCAAAGCTATGTCCTGTTTTTTTAGCGTATCCCCCTTACCATTAAGGCTTCCAAAGATGCAGGTGCTTCACAAGAAAGCCCATGTGAGATAGGATTGACGTAGTTACCACAAGTTGTGGTGTGTATGACTTGGGTCATCACTGCAGGGGCATATAAAATGAATGAAAAAACAAGTAATAAACAAATAAATAGTTTTGTTGGGTTTTTTTCCTCAGTAGGGAATGTTTTGGCTTTATAGCCTTGTTGTCTCAGAACCTCATGCTACAGGAAAATGTGATGACTACTGGAGTGATCAGTGTGCAGTCTTTAGGCAATGCTGTATAGAGAGTTAGAGCTCACAGAACTAATCTAAAACTTCTAAATACTGCAGACTTTCAAAATAACAATTTTGCATTTATTTCAGTAGGACCAGGGTTATTCTGAAATTTGACCATCAGTCAACCCAAGACTTGGTAGTTCCATGACAATGCCTGAGATTCTACTGTAGTTTGAGACCAGGAACTAACCATCCTTTATTTACTAATATATTGAAATAAACCTGACTAGATGACTAATAACCCGTAACCTTTTTTTTTCCAAACTTGCTGTAAGTAAGGAAGATGGTTAGTGCTTGGCTGTAACTGCACTTTTGAGTCTCTTTCTGCTCTTTCTGTGAGTTTGCACCAAGTTCTTCTTTTCTATCTCACTAATACTTTCCTACTGGCAAGAGCTTTTTTTATTGTTTGAAATGAAATTTTGCATCAATGTTTTAGATAGCAGAGAATCCCAAAATGAGGACTTTGTGCTCTCTTTTTACTTTTATAGGGAGAAATGAAAACTGAATGTTACATGACTCTTTTAGTTTGGCTTTGTTCTGTTTTAATTCAAGTTGACTTATTTTTAAGGCCTGCAAAAATGTCTCTGCTTCACAGCCATATCAACCAGAAGAGAAAAGACTTCCACCATTCAGTGCCTACAGGGATGTATGTAGAAAGATCCTGTGGATCATGGATTAAGGGCAGAGTATTTTGACAGCTGTTCTTTCCCGTGAAGCAGGAGAAAGTGTATTGCAACATCAAGGCTGTCAGTTTTGGTTTTGTTTGTTTGGAGTTTTTGTTGGTATGGGATTTTGTTTGCCTTTGTCTGAGGTTTTTGCTTGTTTGCTTGGTTTTGTTGTTTGTTTTTTAATCAAACACCAAAACTATAAGGATGGTGCAAATAGTTTAAAGAGAAACATCTTATACATGGTATGTTGTCTCATAAAAATACATGTGTTTTTTTGCTTTTCTTTCACAAAAGATGGGCAATGTGGTGATTGTTTTATCTCTGCAAAATGCTTATCTTCTTACCACTGAAAGGATGTGAGGAGTTCATGTCATTGTTCTCCATGAGATGAGTTTGAATTGCTACCCATTCTAGTTGTTACTTGAGTTATCTTTGGTCAGCCCTGTTTTCTGTAGATTTTGCTCCTAAACTAGCTGCAAACAGGAACAGGGTAAGAGCCACAGGTTAATATATATTGTGTTAAGGATTTTCTTTGTACAAAGCCAAATGCTGTTAGTTCCTTCCCTTTTCTTGGCTCTATGTTTGTTTGTAGGACCAACAGAAGTGGTCATGTCTGTATGTGCAGTTCTTTTCTCAACTCACTTTCTCATAGAGGAGGAAGAATCCAGTTTCTGAGGTTGGCCTGTACATGAGTAATGTCTTTTAATATGTGAAGGAATTGGTGTATGGTCTATGCAGCAAACTGTCAAATCCTGTCACCCGTCGGCTGGAGCAGAGAATATAAATGAGCTCTAAGAGAGGCAAAGAGGGAAGGTGAATGTTAAAAATTTAAATAACAGGTGTTACCTAACTCAGTTGTACTGGAATCAGTTAGAAGAGGCTGACACAGAAGGGATGCTGGAAAGTGAGTGATCATAATGAGAGAATGCGAGGTGATCTCTCCAGCAGGAGCCAGGGAAAATGTGTATTGAAGGACCTCTGAAGGTCACCAAACCATCAGGAGCTAACCAGCTTGTAAGTGGTGCTAACATTTCTACCGTATGTGCAAATGTTGAAAATGTCAGTTACCACAGTGAACAGTGCAATTTATTGTGCAAACTAATAAAACACAATAGGGGATATCCAGTTAATATAATGGTTTCATTCAGCTGTCTAATGAAAAGAAATCTTTCCACTCAAGATTAGTTATTGGATTAGATGCTTCCTTATACAGTGACAAAACAATAATACTAAGTGGTATAAGAAAGGCTTTCTCAGGTGAAATGTAATTTGAATTTTAGTAGTTGTAGGTTTCCTTTAAATATTTTAGTACTTAATAAATATTCCAGCAAAAATGTAGATGAATTTTCACAGAGTGTCTTACTGGTACTACTCATGCTAATTTACAAGATTTACAGCAATTACTGTTCCTGAAAACTAAAAAATAGTGAGTTATTTCGTGAACACATAAAACAAGGCCTTTGAAAAGATTTAACAGTACTCTTAAAATGAAATATTTGGCTCAGATATAATTTGAGACAGATACAAAATTAGAGTGCGCTGTCATTCCTGACATTCATAAAATTAAATTATTGTGTATTGTTTCCTTCTGTTTGTTTCTGAATACAGATCAGTATGAAAGAAACTAGATACTGTCATTCTTTTGTTTCTGAGGGTGTTGACAGTTTGCTCTGTGCACATCCAAATAGCCAATTAACACTGGAACCAAAGATGCCTGTCTCATAAGTTTATGTATGGAAAACCAGAAAGATTAGTCTTTTAAGGACCTGAAACTTTTTGTAAAAAACATATTCATAAATCTGATTCAATTTTTTTTGGTATTTCCATATGTTCCTTAGAACACCTAATCTCCAACCGTTTCAGTAGTATCATATATGTAAGGATTTTTTGTTTTAAAGAAGAAGCAGAGGGGTAGCACATGAGAAGGAATTCACAACATTTTAGTTCAGAGGTAATGAAATCAGAGAGGAAAAAATATCTATTGATTACTGATAAAGGTTCTACTTATCACCAATATTTCGGTAGAAGTTCCTTTTGAGAGTTTAAATGAAAGAATCTGTGTGTGTTCTTCCCTTCCACTGATGTTTATGTTTCTGTGTATACACATACGTGTCTTTTTACATCATATGGTACTTGGTAAATGTTGCTTTTTTCCCCTTTCATTTAGGGGTCCTGTACTGACTACTGTAAGACTCGAGTTCATAATAATTTTTTTAATTGTAAATCCATTTTTTATAATTTTGTATCAAGTCTCTGATATTCTGTACTACCATAGAAATTGTTTTCTCAAAATGGTGTGCTTTTACTTAGTGCCATCTATAAATGGCATCATGCCATATATGAACATTTTGAAGTTCAATGGGGAAAAAACTTTCTGGATAATGCTTCATAAGCTGGAAGTTTATACTTAAATAAATTGATACCTTTAGAAGAGCTCTGTAAACTATGCTTAGTATAAATCTACATAAGTTCTCTACTAATGTCATAGTCTTTGCTGAAACTGATTATAGTTTAATAAAACAATAACCAGCATATGATGTGGTTTTCCAACACTCATCCAAGATGTTTTTAACCTTTTTAAGCTGAGGTAGAGAATTAAAAATACAAGAAGTAGTAAACTAGTTCACCATGTTTCCAAAGGAGGAAATAAGTGAAAAATGACAGCGTGGATTAGGCCAACCACACATACATTATAAACCATGTGATACGTAGCTGTAATTATGCAAGCATGAAGCTGATAAAATTTATCTCAGCCCCAGACTGTGTCCATGGGAATAGTTATTTGTATACTTTAGCCATTTTTTTCTTCAGGTGTTCAAAAAACATGCTTTGTTCTGCAAAGCAAGAGTTTACATCATGTCAGAAAATAGACTGCATGTTTTTGTCACAAATGATGTATTTTAATAGGAATATACTGATAATTACATAAAATTGGCAACGGATAAAGTCATAAAATGTTCAACAAGGTCAAATGAGTTGCTTTTTCTAAGAAATAATGGAAGCTTGGAGGCTATTTCTATTTGCATTCTTCAGCTGCTCTGCTTGCAAACAATCTTGCTGCGGTCCGGGTGTGGAATGGGACGATGACAGCAATAAAGGGCTCTTTACAAGGTGGAAGGTCTGAGGCTATCACAAGTTTATTGAAGGAGGGTGCCTGCTTTTATAGGGTTCAGGGGGAAGGTGCTGGAAAGATAGGTGGAACATGGGATTGACAGGTGAGGGAACGAACTAGGGAACAAATTAAGGAAGGTAGAAGGGAAAATGAAACATATAGGGACCAATAACAAGTCACTCCACACTGCGGCAAATCCTAGCCAGTCAGAGGGAGGAACAGGGGAACAAGGGGTGAACAAGTCTGAACATGTCTGGGCAATAGGAATAAATGGGGTACATCAATGTATGCACGCATTAACAGTTTTATAAACATTCTAAAGTCCTTGAAGTCAACTTAGCAATGTCTTCTCCTAATTTCCATAAACTTCTCTCCACTTTTGGAACCTTTCCGAGTCTGATTTCTCGTCCTCCACACAATCTTGCTGTTGCCTTGTGAGCCTGTACTGACATAATCACAAGAATTCCTAAATTTATGCACACTGTGCATTTTGGATTTTTTGTAGGGATTTATTTGTGATATGTGTGAAGTCATGCAGAATAATTTAATCCAAGTCTCTTCTTCTTTGACTACTGAAATAGTAGTTTTGAAGTAAATCTGGTAAATTATTCATAATTTATAAGTATTCCTGAAAATGGGTGCTAAATAATGGAGTGTAGGATAACGAAATAAAAATAAACTGACTTTTTAAAGTCAGTTTATGTTATGTGAGACAACATGTGTGTACATATCCTCAGTACAAGGGAAAAGTGGACATGCTAGAGAGAGTCCAGCAAAGGGCCATGATGCTGATGCTGATGACGACGAAGACACTGGAGCATCTCTTTTAGGAGTAAAGGCTGAGAGAGCTGGGAGTATTTTGCCTGCAGAAGAGAAGGTCCAGGGATAAACTCATCCCTGTGTACAAATAGCTGAAGGAGGATGCAGAGTGGATGAAACCAGGCTCTTTTCAGTGATGACCAGTGACAGGACAGAATGAATTATATCCACTTAATCAATTGTAAAAGTATCCCATGGCATTACTATAAAATTACGAATGCATGTTACTTAAATACCTTAATGATTTTTTGTTGCATGTTTGCATGCTTGTCTTTCTCTAGTCTCATTTGAGATCAGAATATTATGGATTTACTATTCTAACATTTCTGACCTCGAATTAGCAGGTGCTGTCAGTGTTCGTTGTTTGTTTGGGGATTATTCAAGGGTTAAAAAACATACGAGTTTCTGTAAGACTTGGAAATGGGTCAGACTGACTAAATGAGTAACATACAGAAACAGGTTGAGGGAAAAAACATTCATGGTTCTGAATGTTTCCCAACCAGTTACATGTTGCAGAAATTATTTTTTTGTCATGTTAACCTATTTTAATTTTTGTTTTATATCTCAGCTTTTATATCAGGAGGGAGAGGGAGGCAAAATCAGGTTGTGAGAGCTAATGCAAATAAAATTCTTATAATGGAGAGGAAATTAATGTTAAAGGCAATGGAGAAGATGCTATCATCAAATATCCTTAAATGCCAAAATCTTCCTTTCTAGCTTGTTTTTTTTAATGTTTGTTTTGCATTTACATTTCATAGTTCTCAATAAAATTAAGTGTGACTGATTTGATACTTCCAGTCTATTTTCCTTAGCCAGAAGAAATTCAATTAACAGCAAGGACAGAGGAAAGAGATAACAAATAATTATTGCCCCTCTTTTTACCTTTTTTTTTTTTTAATGTAGATTTAGCCTCAGAGAAACCAGATTTCAAAGAAAGATGTTGGACACAAGGAGCTTGTGAACAACATCTGCAGCTGGTTGGACTAATTTTGTGTTAAATAAATTGGACTTTGAAATTTTGTAACTACAATAGGTCCTTTTTGCTAATTTATTGGAATGATACTCCAGATTTGCTTTACACATTTTTAAAGCTGTTATTTATGGTTGAAATGTTTTCAGCATCAGGGCTGTGTTTAAGTATTTATGTTTTATAGGCCAGATTTTGTGTCTTAGCATGACATTGATAAATATGCATTTCACTGGCTTTTTGCTTCTGGAAATGAAAATAGAAGGATTTGTATGCATCTTCATGTCTGGTTGTGCTATTATATTTTACTGCTGACACATATGAGGAGATCATAGAATCATAGAATCAGCTGGGTTGGAAGGGACCTCCAAGATCATCAAGTCCAACCCTTGATCCACTACCACTGTGGTTACTACACCATGGCACTAAGTGCCACATCCAGTCTCATCTTAAAAACCTCCAGGGATGGAGAATCCACCACTTCCCTGGGCAGCCCATTCCAATGCCTCATTACTCTTTCTATAAAGAATTTCTTCCTAATATCCAACCTAAACCTCCCCTGGCACAGCTTAAGACCATGCCCTCTTGTCTAACTGATAGCTGCCTGGGAGAAGAGACCAACCCCCACCTGGCTACAACCTCCTTTCAGGGAGCTGTAGAGAGTGATGAGGTCTCCTCTGAGCCTCCTCTTCTCCAGGCTAAACAGCCCCAACTCCCTCAACCTCTCCTCATAGGACTTGTGCTCCAGTCCCAGTCCCTTCACCAGCCTTGTTGCTCTTCTCTGGACCTGCTCCAGCACCTCAATGTCCTTCCTGAACTGAGGGGCCCAGAACTGGACACAGCACTCCGGGTGTGGCCCTAGCAGTGCTGAGTACAGGGGAAGAAACACTTCCCTGGACCTGTTGGCCACGCTGTTCCTGATCCAGACCAGGATGCCCTTGGCCTTCTTGACCACCTGGGCACGCTGCTGGCTCATGTTCAGCTTCCTGTCAATCCAAACTCCCAGTTCCCTTTCTGCCTGGCTGCTCTCCAGCCACTCTGTGCCCAGCCTGTAGCTCTGCATGGGGTTGTTGTGACCAAAGTGCAGGACGCAGCACTTGGCCTTGTTGGACCTCATCCTGTTGGAATCAGCCCAGCTCTCCAGCCTGTCCAGGTCCCTCTGCAGAGCCCTCCTGCCTTCCAGCTGATCAACATTCCCCCCCAACTTGCTGATAGTGTCATCTGCAAATTTGGTGATGGTGGACTCAATCCCCTCATCTAAATCATCGATAAAGATATTAAACAGAACTGGGCCCAACACTGATCCCTGGGGGACACCACTAGTGACCGGTCGCCTACTGGATGCAGCCCCGTTCACCACCACTCTCTGGGCCCGGCCCTCCAGCCAGTTCCTAACCCAGCACAGAGTGCCTCTGTTCAAGCCATGAGCTGCAGCTTTTTCAGGAGAATGCTGTGGGAGATGGTGTCAAAGGCTTTGCTGAAGTCCAGGTAGACACATCCACAGCCTTCCCTTCATCCACCAGGCAGGTCACCTGATCATAAAAGGTGATCAGGTTGGTCAGACAGGACGTGCCCTTCCTAAACTTGTGCTGTCTGGGTGATTGGTTCTTGGACAGCATTTTGGATGCTGAAGCTTTGTCTCATGGATAATCTTTAAATCTTAGGGGACAGTTTTTGAGAATATCAGTAATCATTCACTATATTTTATCACTGAGTTTTATGAACAAAATCTGGTAATTTCAGAGTGAAAACTGCATTTTCCATAGTGTTACCTTATTTGAGAGAGCATTAGGATCTAATGGAAACCCAGGCCCATGTATAAAGTAACAGGCAGGAAGGAGGGTCTGTGAGAGGGTGCCTCCCTTTATTATTTCTCATATACATTTTCCAGAATGGTTATAATGATTCTTGGCTTCTTTTTTTCTTTACTACAGTGAAAAGTAGTATTTTAGAGAAAAGTCAAGCTGCAATATGAAGTTTGCTGGCTGTTTTTACCCTTCCTTTCAGGTCTGTGGATGAGGAGAGAACAGGGGTGATCTGCCAGCACTTGTTCCTATCCATGCATGTGGTGTACTTTTATATGTTATGATTAGCAAATTTTAGTAGTTGTTAAATCCAGTTCTTAGGGAATGACAAATTTTGCTATTGTATGTGAAGTGCATATTCCCTATAAACTCAAAAGCTTTGTATTTAATTCTGCAAGAGCATTTTGGATGAAAATGTAGAAGCAAAATGACGCTTTTCTGTAGCGTGTAAAGAAGCACAGCTTTGCATGAGATTGAATTTCCTTCTTTCTAAATGGATGCACACCTCAAGTAAATCCATATCCATCTTAAAGCTGTGAGAAATCTATGTTATGACTTCTGCTTTTCACACACCTGAGCAGTGACTTTTTTTTTACTGAACCATAGGCATAGATGTATGTCTTCATATATATGGCTTCAAACGGACAGAGGGTGGATTTAGATATTAGGAAGAAATTCTTGGCTGTGAGGGTGGTGAGGCCATGGCACAGGTAGCCCAGGGAAGCTGTGGCGGCCCTATTCCTGGAATCTTCCAAGGCCAGGTTGGATGGGGCTTGGAGCAACCTGGGATAGTGGAAGGTGTCCCTGTCCGTGTCAGGGAGTAGAATAAGATGAGCTTTAAGGTGCTTTCCAATCCAAACCAGTCTGGAATTCTATGATATTTATTGGTTATTGCAATGTGTGCATAAGTGCACTCTTTATTTTATAAGTACCTTGTTAATATTTGTATAAATCTAACTTATCCTACTTAACTGTGAGGGGGACATATATTAAAATTTTTATGAATTATTGCCATAATCGAACTCTTCTAAATTTCTCCCTGAGTCTTTTCTGTCTCTCTATGTTTTCCCTAGATTCCTTTCTTTCAGAGATATGGTTTTTTTGCCAACATGAGTGCCACGTAAACAAAATTTAATAATTGAAGAAAGACAGCTGTGCTTAGTTTATTTGTTTCTTTCCCCCCCTTTTCCGTCTTCCTTTTGGATTTCAGGAGGATATTGCTGAAATGTTCTTGCTGAATCCTGTTAGCACATTGTCTTTGGCTCAGATTAGTTTCTTTCGGCCATACCAATGTCAGGAATCTTACAGGAGTGCAGCATCTTCTGTGGTGTCTGACCTCCTAAGGAGCAAGATTTTACCACTGCACAGGGCACTAAAAAAGATACCCAAGAAGGTCTTTAATTGGCTTTGTAGTGAATGTTATAGTCACTTGCAGGCATTAAAGTGCTTCTCTTATCCACAGATCTTTCAATCTTCACATTGGTTAGTGCATATTATTTCAGCGTTATGAATTCTTGGAAGATTCTCTGTGGAGCTTCAGAACTTTCTGCCTGATGCCTTCTGCCATTTACAGGATTTATTAAATTATTCCCTAAGAAATGTCCAGGGTCTCTCAATTCCTGTAACATCTTCTCTATCAGTTACCCTTGAGACTGGATTTGAGTTTTTATATTTGTCTTTTATTTCCCAGTATTTAGCTACTGAGTCTCTAATTTTTTTTTAAATATAGGTCTTTTTCTCTTTTTTTTTCTTTTTTTTTTTTTTGAGTAGGGTCAGTCTAAACTGTTATTCTGTCAAAATCATCTATCAGAAAGAATATAAATGCAGATTTAAAAAAAAAAAAAAAGAAACTAGAAATACTGAATACTCCATTGCTGTTTAGCCTTAGAGAACTTTTTTCTTCTGTAATCATAAGTTCATTATCATTTCCAATTTTTTTCCTGGAAAAGTTCATACATTTTCTACAAGAGCTCCACAGCAATGTGTAAATGTTCTATTCCAGTTATAGCTTTCTCAAGAGAGGAGGTAAAAGGAGTTTTGCAATGAAGGTTGAAAGGGAAGATGAATGATGGAAGATGAGCCATTCAGGGACTAAATGAATGGAGGAGATGGATAGAAGGAAAACAGATAAAAGGGACAAATAAGAGAAAAACAGAAAGGGTGAACCAGAAGGAAAGAGTATCTGTGCTATTGAAAGCCTTCACTTAGACCCTTAAAATATTTACCTGCCAGATATTTTTAATAGGTGGGACTTGCTCAACTACAAAAACTTGGGTTTGAACTTAGAGACAAGTGTGTTCAAAAAAGACACGTGAGGCTGAAGTGCCTTGGTTGGGAATTTGGTGAGACTGAGGCACTAAACACAGGGGTGGGTTGAGCTTTAGGTCCGTCCTTGTCCTTCAGTTTCTGTTTGTTCTGGGCTTATCCAAAACTCATCTGGGAAATCTGGGGTGTGTAACAAGAGGCATGATGTCTTCACTTGTTAGAACCTTTTGAAAATGCATTCATTAACCATTAGTAATTAATAAATTGTTTTTAATATTTCTAATGTATAAGCTCCCAAAGGTGTTCATTAAGACTCTTGCAACCAGTGCTAATTGCTGAACAGGTACCTCATAAAAGATGCTGCTGTTTTTAGGAATATAACTTTTACTTATTCAAAACTTATTTTTTCCAAATATAGAGTTGTTACTTTGAAGCTTCTTCTACTAGGGAGGTATGAAGTTTGGCTTAATTTGCTGAGGTTATGTAGTGAACAGTGAAACTGAATTGAAATAATACTTTGGCAGTATTAAGTCTATACTTTTTTACCCAAATAGAATATTTTTCTCTCTTTTACAGCCATAAGCCCAGGTTCTACTGCTTTACTCATTAATCACTGTGAAGAAAATCAATACATCACAGCAACATTAATTGGCAGGATTTTTTAAACCAAATAGCTACCAGTTTTGATAAATGTATTTTACTCAGGTCTAGTTCTATTGGCAAAATAACATTTTAAGTAATGCAAATGCTTTCTTTTTCTTCTTTTTCTTTTTCTTTTTCTTTTTCTTTTTCTTTTTCTTTTTCTT